>NC_036863.1:16754047-16768790 GCF_002910315.2 Salvelinus sp. IW2-2015
CGACAAGGAATGCAGTAATAACCAACAAGTAATCTAACCTAACAATTCCACAACTACTACCTTATACACACACACAAGTGTAAAGGATAAAGAATATGTACATAAAGATATATGAATGAGTGGTGGTACAGAACGGCATAGGCAAGATGCAGTAGATGGTATAGAGTACGGTATATACATATGAGATGAGTACTGTAGGGTATGTAAACATAAAGTGGCATAGTTTAAGTGGCTAGTGGTACATGTATTACATAAAGATGGCAAGATGCAGTAGATGATATAGGTACAGTATATACATATGAGATGGGTAATGTAGGTATGTAAACATTATACACTGCTCAAAAAAATAAAGGAACACTTAAACAACACAATGTAACTCCAAGTCAATCACACTTCTATGAAATCAAACTGTCCACTTAGGAAGCAACACTGATTGACAATACATTTCACATGCTGTTTGTGCAAATGGAATAGACAAAAGGTGGAAATTATAGGCAATTAGCAAGACACCCCCAAAAAAGGAGTGATTCTGCAGGTGGTGACCACAGACACTTCTCAATTCCTATGCTTCCTGGCTGATGTTTTGGTCACTTTTGAATGCTGGCGGTGCTCTCACTCTAGTGGTAGCATGAGACGGAGTCTAGAACCCACACAAGTGGCTCAGCTAGTGCAGTTCATCCAGGATGGCACATCAATGCGAGCTGTGGCAAAAAGGTTTGCTGTGTCTGTCAGCGTAGTGTCCAGAGCATGGAGGCGCTACCAGAGACAGGCCAGTACATCAGGAGACGTGGAGGAGGCCGTAAGGAAGGGACTACCCTCTGGAGAGCCTTACGGTTGTGGGCGGAGCAGTTGCCGTACCAGGCGGTGATACAGCCCGACAGGATGCTCTCGATTGTGCATCTGTAGAAGTTTGTGAGTGCTTTTGGTGACAAGCCGAATATATACAGGGGGTTCCGGTACCGAGTCAGTGTGCGGTTAGTTGAGGTAATTTGTACATGTAGGTAGGGGTGAAGTGACTGTGCATAAATAATAAACAGCAAGTAGAAGCAGCGTACAAAACAAATGGATGGGGGGAGGGGGTCAGTGTAATAGTTCATTTGATTAATTGTTCAGCAGTCTTATGACTTGGGGGTAGAAGCTGTTAATGAGCCTTTTGGTCCTAGACTTGGCGCTCTGGTAATTATTACCATACGGTAGCAGAGAAAACAGTCTATGGGTGACTGGAGTCTCTGACAATTTTATGGGCTTTCCTATGACACCGCCTATTATATAGGTCCTGGATGGCAGGAAGCTTGGCCCCAGTGATGTACTGGGCCTCCAACCGCAGTACTCTCTGTAGTGTCTTGCGGTCGGAGGCCGAGCAGTGATGCAACCAGTCAGGATGTTCTCGATGGTGCAGCTGTAGAACCTTTTGAGGATCTGAGAACCTATGCCAAATCTTTTTAGTCTACTGTATAGTCGTGCCTGGCCATGCAGTCATGAGTGAACAGGGAGTACAGGAGGGGACTGAGCACGCACTCCTGAGGGGCCCCCGTGTTGAGGATCCGCGTGGCAGATGTGTTGCTGCCTACCTTTACCACCTGGGGGTTGCCCGTCAGGAAGTCCAGGATCCAGTTGCAGAGGGAAGTGTTTAGTTCCAGGGTCCTAAGCTTAGTGATGAGCTTCGTGGGCACTATGGTGTGGAACGCTGAGCTGTAGTAAATGAACAGCATTGTCACATAGGTGTTCCTTTCGTCCAGGTGGGAAAGGGCAGGGTGGAGTGCGATTGAGATTGCATCATCTGTGGATCTGTTGGGGCGGTATGCAAATTGGAGTGGGTCTAGGGTTTCTGGGATAATGGTGTTGATGTGGGCTATGACCAGCCTTTCAAAGCACTTCATGGCTACAGACGTGGACGTGTGTTCTTGGGCACAGGGACTATGGTGGTCTGCTTGAAGCATGTTGGTATTACAGACTCATTCAGGGACATGTTGAAAATGTCAGTGAAGACACCTGCCAGTTGGTCAGCACATGCCCGGAGCACACGTCCTGGTAATCCGTCTGGCCCCGCAGCCTTGTGTATGTTGACCTGTTTAAAGGTCTTACTCACGTCGGCTATGGAGAGCGTGATCACACAGTCGTCCGGAACAGCTGATGCTCTCATGCATGCCTCAGTGTTTCTTGCCTCGAAGCAAGCATAGAAGTGATTTAGCTCGTCTGGTAGGCTCGTGTCACTGGGCAGCTCGCGGCTGTGCTTCCCTTTGTAGTCTGTAATAGTTTGCAAGCCCTGCCACATCCGACGAGCGTCGGAGCCGGTGTAGTATGATTCAATCTTAGCCCTGTATTGACGCTTTGCCCGTTTGATGGTTCGTCGCAGTGCATAGCGGGATTTCTTGTAAGCTTCCGGGTTACCTTGAAAGCGGCAGCTCTACCCTTTAGCTCAGTGCGAATGTTGCCTGTAATCTGCAGAGAAGAATGGGAGAAACTCCCATCCCACTCACATGTATTCCAAGCTTGTAGAGTCATACCCAATAAGTCTTGAGGCTGTAATTGCTGCCAAAGCTACTTCAACAAAGTACTGAGTAAAGGGTCTGAATACTTATGTAAAAGTGATATTTAAAAGAAAGTTCTAAAATAAATGTGCAAAAAAAATCTAAAAACCTGAATTTGCTTTGTCAATATGGGTATTGTGTGTAGATTGATGAGGGAAAACACTATTTAATCCTGTAACATAACAAAATCTGAAAAAGTCAAGGGGTCTGAATACTTTCTGAATGTATTGTATTTCCATGTCCTATTCTTGAAGATCAAGGGGTATTAAATCAACTAAAATGACTGGAAATCTGACTGACTTTGATTGTTATCGTTATAATATATCCTAATCGTATTATCTGTAGTAGAAAAATAATGGGTTAGAAGAAGTCTACATAACCAACCGATAAAGTAAAATGCAACATCCATTTATGGCAAGCTATGTAAACTGTAACATGTATTTATCTTGCTATGGATGTCGTTCAATTGGTAATGTTAATTTTTGTCTCTTCTAATGCTTCAACCTAAGAATTTTCTGCACAAATTGTCAGAATCCATCTCAGGGAAGCTCATCTGCGTGCTCGTTGTCCTCACCAGGGTCTTGACCTGACTGCAGTGGGCAAATGCTCACCCTTGATGGCAACTGGCACGCTGGCGAAGTGTGTTCTTTACGGATGACTCCCGTTTTCAACTGTACCAGGTAGATGGCAGACTATGTGTAATTGTGTGAGCGAGCGGTTTGCTGATGTCAACATTGTGAACAGAGTGCCCCATGGTGGCGGTGGGGTTATGGTATGGGCAGGCATAAGCTAAGGAAAATTAACACAATTACATTTTATCTATGGCAATTTAAATGCACAGAGATACTGTGACAAGTTCCTGAGACCCATTGTCGTGCCATTCATCTGCCGCCATCACCGCATGTTTCAGCATGATAATGTATGGCCCCATGTCACAATGATCTGTACACAATTCCTGGAAGCTGAAAATGTCCCAGTTATTCCATGGCCTGCATACTCACCAGACATGTCACCCATTGAGCAGTTTGGGATGCTCTGGATCGATGTTTACAGCAGCGTGTTCCAGCTCCTGCCCACTATCCAGCAATTTCGCACAAGCATTGAGGAGGAATGGGACAACATTTCACAGGCCACAATCAACAGACTGATCAACTTTATGCGAAGGAGATATGTGGCGCTGCATGAGTCAAATGGTGGTCACACCAGACACTGACTGGTTTTCAGATCCACGACCCTACATTAAAAAATAAGTTATCTGTGACTAGAGCTGTGGCGGTCACAAAATCTTGTCAGCCGGTGATTGTCAAGCAAATAACTGTCAGTCTCACGGTAATTGACCGTTAATGTTATGCTGGTGAATGAGGACCCAAAAGCGACGTAATAGAAACAGAGTCTTTATTCCAGTATCAAACAAACAATGATTCTCCTGGATATATCAAAGGTAAATCCAAAACAGGAAACTGAAATCCTCTCGTCAGTAGAGAGGAACGACTGGAGACGCGACCACAGACTGCAGGTCGCTTCAGGAAGGCACAGGCCGTAGCTGACACAGACACCTGCTCACACGCAGCATCTGAAGAAGGCAAAAACACGACAGGGCGGAACAAGGACACAGGACAGCAAACATCAAACAAGAATCCGACAAGAAGAAGCGGAAAACAGAGGGAGAAATAGGGACTCTAATCAGAGGGCAAAATAGGGGACAGGTGTGAAAGAGTAAATGAGGTCGTTAGGAGAATGAGAAACAGCTGGGAGCAGAAACGGAACGATAGAGAGAGAGAGCGGGAGAGGAGAGAGGGAGGAGGAGAGAGAGAGAGGGAAAGAACCTAATAAGACCAGCAGAGGGAAGCACAGGGACAAGACATGATGATCAAAGACAAAACATGACAGTACCCCCCCACTCACCGAGCGCCACCTGGCGCACTCGAGGAGGAACCCTGGCGGCAACGAAGGAAATCATCAATCAACGAACGGTCCAGCACGTCCCGAGATGGAACCCAACTCCTTCCCTCAGGACGTAACCCTCCCAATCCACTAAGTACTGGTGACCACGTCCCGAGAACGCATGTCCATGATCTTCCGTACTTGTAAATAGGGGCGCCCTCGACAAGGACAGGGGGGGGGGGGGAAGACGAAGGGGGGGCGAAGAAAAGGCTTGACACAAGAGACATGGAAGACAGGGTGGACGCGACGAAGATGTCGCGGAAGAAGCAGTCGCACAGCGACAGGATTGACGACCTGAGAGACACGGAACGGACCAATGAACCGCGGAGTCAACTTGCGAGAAGCTGTCGTAGGGGAAGGTTACGAGTGGAAAGCCACACTCCTCTGACCGCGACAATACCTAGGACTCTTAATCTACGTTTATTGGCGGCTCTCACAGTCTGCGCCCTGTAACGGCAAAGTGCGACACTGACCCTCCTCCAGGTGGCTCACAACGTTGGACAAAAGCCTGAGCGGAGGGAACGCTGGACTCGGCGAGCTGGGACGAGAACAGAGGAGGCTGGTACCCAAGACTACTCTGAAACGGAGATAGCCCGGTAGCAGACGAAGGAAGCGAGTTGTGAGCGTACTCAGCCCAGGGAGCTGTTCTGCAAAGACGCAGGGTTTCGAAACGAAAGGTGCGTAATATGCGACCAATCGACTGATTGGCCCTTTCTGCTTGACCGTTAGACTGGGGATGAAACCCGGAAGAGAGCTGACGGAAGCACCAATCAAACGACAGAACTCCCTCAAAACTGTGACGTGAATTGCGGACCTCTGTCTGAAACGGCGTCTAACGGGAGGCCATGAATTCTGAACACATTCTCAATGATGATTTGTGCCGTCTCCTTAGCGGAAGGAAGCTTAGCGAGGGGAATGAAATGTGCCGCCTTAGAGAACCTATCGATAACCGTAAGAATCACAGTCTTCCCCGCAGACGAAGGCAGACCGGTAATAAAGTCTAAGGCGATGTGAGACCATGGTCGAGAAGGAATGGGAAGCGGTCTGAGACGACCGGCAGGAGGAGAGTTACTGACTTAGTCTGCGCGCAGTCCGAACAAGCAGCCACGAAACGGCGCGTGTCCCGCTCCTGAGTAGGCCACCAAAACCGCTGGCGAATAGAAGCAAGCGTACCCCGAACGCGGGGGTGGCCAGCTAACTTGGCAGAGTGAGCCCACTGAAGAACAGCCAGACGAGTAGAGACAGGAACGAACAGAAGGTTACTAGGACAAGCGCGCGGCGACGCAGTGTGAGTGAGTGCTTGCTTTACCTGTCTCTCAATTCCCAGACAGTCAACCCGACAACACGCCCTTCAGGGAGAGTCCCTCGGGGTCGGTAGAAGCCACAGAAGAACTAAAGAGACGGGATAAGGCATCAGGCTTGGTGTTCTTATTTCCGCGAGATAGGAAATCACGAACTCGAAACGAGCGAAAAACAACGCCCAACGAGCTTGACGTGCATTAAGTCGTTTGGCAGAACGGATGTACTCAAGGTTCTTATGGTCAGTCCAAACGACAAAAGGGACGGTCGCCCTCCAACCACTGTCGCCATTCGCTATGGCTAGCGGATGGCGAGCAGTTCGCGGTTACCCACATCATAGTTGCGTTCCGATGGCGACAGGCGATGAGAAAAGTAAGCGCAAGGATGGACCTTATCGTCAGAATGGAAGCGCTGAGACAGAATGGTCCCACGCCCACCTCTGAAGCGTCAACCTGACAATGAATTGTTTAGTGACGTCAGGAGTAACAAGGATAGGGGCGGATGTAAAACGCTTCTTGAGGAGATCAAAAGCTCCCTGGGCGGAACGCGACCACTTAAAGCAAGTCTTGACAGAAGTCAGAGCTGTGAGAGGGGCAGCCACTTGACGAAATTACGAATGAAACGCCGATAGAATTAGCGAAACAGAGAAAGCGCTGCAACTCGACACGTGACTTAGGAACGGGCCAATCGCTGACAGCCTGGACCTTAGCGGGATCCATCTGAATGCCTTCAGCGGAAATAACAGAACCGAGAAATGTGACAGAGGAGACATGAAAGGCGCACTTCTCAGCCTTCACGTAGAGACAATTCTCTAAAAGGCGCTGGAGTACACGTCGAACGTGCTGAACATGAATCTCGAGTGACGGTGAAAAATCAGGATATCGTCAAGGTAAACGAAAACAAAAAATGTTCAGCATGTCTCTCAGTACATCATTAACTAATGCCTGAAAGACAGCTGGAGCATTAGCGAGACCGAACGGCAGAACCCGGTATTCAAAATGCCCTAACGGAGTGTTAAACGCCGTTTTCCACTCGTCCCCCTCTCTGATGCGTACGAGATGGTAAGCGTACGAAGGTCCAACTTAGTAAAGACCTGGCTCCCTGCAAAATCTCGAAGGCTGACGACATAAGGGGAAGCGGATAACGATTCTTAACCGTTATGTCATTCAGCTCGATAATCACGCAGGGGCGCAGAGTACCGTCCTTCTTCTTAACAAAGAAAAATCCCCTCCGGCGGGAGAGGAGAAGGCACCACGGTACCGGCGTCGAGAGAAACAGACAGATAATCCTCGAGAGCCTTATGTTCGGGAGCCGACAGAGAGTATAGTCTACCCGAGGGGGAGTGGTCCCCGGAAGGGAGATCAATACAACAATCATACGACGCGTGAGGAGGAGGGGAGCTGGCTCTGGACCGACTGAAGACCGTGCGCAGATCATGATATTCTCTCCGGCACTCCTGTCAAATCACCAGGTTCCTCTGAGTAGAGGGGAACAGAAGACACAGGAGGGATAGCAGACATTAAACACTTCACATGACAAGAAACGTTCCAGGATAGGATAGAATTACTGACCAATTAATAGAAGGATTATGACATACTAGCCAGGGATGACCAAAACAACAGGTGTAAAAGGTGAACGAAAAATCAAAAAGGAATGGTCTCACTGTGGTTACCAGATACTGTGAGGGTTAAAGGTAGTGTTCCAATTGATACTGGGAGAAGACTAATCAAGGCGAACATGGGCGTGGGGCTTCCTACTACTGTCCTGAGAGGGAAATGTCATGTTTCGCAGAGCCATGCTCGTCTCATAAAACCTCAGCCCAGAGTCTATCAGGCACTGCAGGAAGCAGTCGAACCGGTCCAGCGTAGATGGACCGACAAGGTAGTCACGGATCTTGATGGAGAGACCTGAGTAGTAGCGCTCACCAGTAGCCCTCCGCTTACTGATGAGCTCTGGCTTTTACTGGACATGACATGACAAAATGTCGCAGAACCGCAATAGAGGCAAAGGCGGTTGGTGATTCTCCGTTCCCTCTCCTTAGTCGAGATGCGAATACCTCCCAGCTGCATGGGCTCAGTCTCTGAGCCGGTGGGAGGAGATGGTTGAGATGCGGAGAGGGAAACACCGTTAACGCGAGCTCTCTTCCACGAGCTCGGTGACGAAGATCTACCCGTCGTTCTATGCGGATGGCGAGTGCAATCAAAGAGTCCACGCTGGAAGGAACCTCCCGGGAGAGAATCTCATCCTTAACCTCAGCGTGGATCCCTCCAGAAAACGAGCGAGCAACGCCGGCTCGTTCCAGTCACTGGATGCAGCAAGAGTGCGAAACTCTTATGAGTAATCCGTTATGGATCGATCACCTTGACATAGGGAAGCCAGGGCCTGGAAGCCTCCTTCCCAAAAACTGAACGATCAAAAACCCGTATCATCTCCTCCTTAAAGCTCTGATAAACGTTAGAACACTCAGCCTTGCCTCCCAGATAGCTGTGCCCCACTCCCGAGCCCGAAGTAAGGAGTGATATGACGTAAGCGATCCGAGCTCTCTCTCTTGAGTACGTGTTGGGCTGGAAGAGAGAACACAATATCACACTGGGTGAGAAAGAGCGACACTCAGTGGGCTGCCCAGAGTAACATGGTGGGTTATTAACCCTAGGTTCCGGAGACTCGGAAGACCAGGAAGTAGCTGGGTGCACGAGACGAAGACTCAGAAACTGTCCAGAGAGATCGGAGACCTGAGCGGCAGGGTCTCAACGGCATGACGAGCAGCAAACAATTCCTGCTCGTGTTCTGCCGAGCATTGCTCCTGGAACTCGACGGCAGTGTTGAGAGAATCCATAGTCGCTGGTCCATCTTGTCGGATTCTTCTGTTATGCTGGTGAATGAGGACCAAAAGCGACGTAATAGAAACAGAGTCTTTATTCCAGTATCAAACAAACAATGATTCTCCTGGATATATCAAAGGTAAATCCAAAACAGGAAACTGAAATCCTCTCGTCAGTAGAGAGGAACGACTGAGACGCGACCACAGACTGCAGGTCGCTTCAGGAAGGCACAGGCCGTAGCTGACATAGACACCTGCTCACACGCAGCATCTGAAGAAGGCAAAAACAGACAGGCGGAACAAGGACACAGGACAGAAACATCAAACAAGAATCCGACAGGACAGAACGGAAAACAGAGGGAGAAATAGGGACTCTAATCAGAGGGCAAAATAGGGGACAGGTGTGAAAGAGTAAATGAGGTCGTTAGGAGAATGAGAAACAGCTGGGAGCAGGAACGGAACGATAGAGAGAGAGAGCGGGAGAGGGAGAGAGGGTGGAGGAGAGAGAGAGAGAGAAAGAGGGAAAGAACCTAATAAGACCAGCAGAGGGAAGCACAGGGACAAGACATGATGATCAAAGACAAAACATGACAGTTAATTAACATAAACACATTTAGCATCTCCTGGCTTCCACACATAGCCTACAAGCCACTGATGGAGACCTTTGGAACATCTACATTTTAAAAAGTCTAATTAATCCATGTAATAGCCCACACATTCACAATGAATCCCTTATTTATTTTAGACAGGTCTAAAGAAACATGATTTGAAGAACAAATATATAGTCTATTTCAGAAGAACAGAATAGCATACTCTGAGTTGTCATTATGTTAGGTCCTGGTCTGGCTATGCCATATGGCTGTAGGCTACATTAGTTCATTTAGCAGACAAGATTTGGTTAGAATCCTGTGGCATTATTTTATTGTATGAAGAATAGAATTGAACAAAACTTAATAAAATAGAAAGGATACTTTCTCCAAACGATTTGAAGGAGTGCGCACATGTGGCTATTCTGTGTTGAGAGGTTAACAAAGAAATAGGTACTCCTATATGCTACATTTAGAGTTCTTAATGTAACTTTAGTTGTTCTACAAACGTTGGGCTATATGTTTATATTTTAATACAATGTATGCTGCGACTCTTATGATTATTTGAAAAAAGTTGCTTGAAAGTTATGAGTTCTGCTTATTTTTTTGCGCAGGCTGTACTCACTCATTCACAATTTGACAAGCACTTGATAATGCCTCGAATTTCCCGGCGGCATCCCTTCTGTGATGCCGTAATGCACCTTAAATAAATTGCCTTTTGCGGCCAGCGGCTGTTGTTCTCTCCTCCCCGAGTACTATGTGCTCCGAAGCACCTCTCACTCACATGGCTCTCCATCACATGATCAGGTCTTTCTCACAGGCTACAAGTGAAGACAGGCACATCGGGGACGCAACTGCGCCTGTCCTTATCTAATTGCGAGGTACGTATTGAAGATATTGGAAGAACTGTCCACATTTACTTTTCGTCAGCCAACAAGATGAGTAGGCCTAACGAACAGCAAAAGCACCAGCCTCTGTAAATCTACTATCTCCCATAGTACAAAAGTTGACCTATTCTATTCTCTACAAGAAATAAATATTCCAAAATAACTTTTGTTATTGACCAAATACTTATTTTCCACCATAATTTGCAAATAAATTCATTAAAAATCCTACAATGTGATTTTCTGGATTTTTTTTCTCATTTTGTCTGTCATAGTTGAAGTGTACCTATGATGAAAATTACAGGCCTCTCTCATCTTTTTAAGTGGGAGATCTTGCACAATTGGTGGCTGACTAAATACTTGTTTGCCTCACTTTATCTGTATTCCTGTAACGATTGTTCTCCTCCTCGTCTGAGGAGGAGCAGGGATCGGACCAAAACGCAGCTTTTGTGGAGTACATAATGAATTTATTCAAACAAGACGAACACGAAGCACCCTTGAATAAATTACAAAACCGACGTAGACCGACCTGAACATGAGAACTACAAAACACGAAGAACAGGAACAGACTAAACAAACGAAACAGTCCCGTGTGGTACATACACTGACACGGAAGACAATCACCCACAAACAAACGGTGTGAACAGCCTACCTTAATATGGTTCTCAATCAGAGGAAACGTAAAACACCTGCCCCTGATTGAGAACCATATCAGGCTAATTAACAATGAACCTAAACATAGAAACACATAACATAGAATGCCCACCCAGCTCACGTCCTGACCATAATAAACAAATACAAAATAAAGGAAATAAGGTCAGGAACGTGACAATTCCCAGTCATATGAAAACCATAGACTAGGGCCTAATGAATTTATTTCAATTGACTGATTTCCTTATATGAACTGTAACTCAGTAAAAGCTTTGAAATTGTTGCCTGTTGCGTTTATATTGTTGTTTAGTTTAGATTGTAGAAAATTCCTCAAGCGTAGCTATCAGGATGATATCATGAGGCTAAATGCAGTCAATGGGGTGTGGTAATATTTAACTGTCAGCTTTTTGTCAGTTTAGTATTTGGAATTGGCTCAGTTTGTAAAGTAGTTCTAAGAGGGAGAGCTGTAGAAATCCATGAATGAGAGAGAAGAGAGATTGTTATCCTAAGGCAAACAACCTCTTCATTATTTACAGTGTTAACCCTGGCTGATTCTAATCTGGTAATCGCATGGTGTGTAAAAGAGGATGCCAATTCAAAGGTGAGGAGTCCTCAGAGATTGTTTTAGGTCTTGTCAGTTACAAGACAGGAAACCAGCAGGTTTGTGGTTGGACAGTAGTGAGAGGTACAGCCAAGGTCAGCCATGGCGGGAGGAGGGATTGATTGGGCCTTGCACATTGCTACGATGAGCTACATGCTAACATATCTGATATCGGAATAATTATTTATAGATGAGCAGATGAAGATGATAGATGGATGGTGGTGGTATTGCTGCTTTAAACTATGCAGGTAAAATAAAATGATGTTGCTGTATGGGGCGCGATAATGGTAGGGTATGATCGTAATGTTAATTTGTCTGACGACTCATACTGAATTTATTTCCGCTGCTCTATCTATAGTTACATACATTCAGTCTGAGACTGCCATCCTAGAAGTCCTTTCTGCTGACGTCAAAGTGAGGGCCGTTGTACTAAACAAGTCATCAGCAATGACTATTTCCAAAACGGCGCTTTACCCACGTGTGTTCAGGCTCTGGCCCAACCCATCGGTTTCTGGCACCACTCAGAATGGTTTGAATGTGTTAGCATTCGAGAAGTCGTCATGGAGGAGATCAAATCCAAACTAATCGTGGAGAAGAAACGGTAGTCAAAATGTTTTTACCTGCATTCTTAGAAAAAAGGTTCCTCATAGTACCAACTAGGGTTCTATGGTTTGCTTCATATATGGAGCCGCTAAAAGTTCTATATACTGTTGAACCTTTTTATAAGGTTCTTTGATCAGAACCCTGCATGGTGCCATTTATGAATAAATGGCTACAACTATTAAATAGCAATATTTTGAGCTAACAATATAATTTAATAAACTGTTAAATATGGACAAAAGAATACTAGCATAGTTTTTAGAATGTGTCATTATAAATGTGCACTGGTAGCGAAGGAGGCATCTCTTTGTTTGAATGGTGGCCCATGTCAACCCTTTTCACCATTGGGTGAAAAGGGTCCATATCAGGGGATATCTGTACATGACACGTTTTTGATATTCTAGAGAATACAGACCATTTCCAATGCATGTTTTGTGGATTTGGACCATATCCTGACAAATTCTGAATCCAGATGTGTCTTTTAGACATAATGATATTGTGATTACTCTGAACATCACACATGGACTTTTCCTATGCCCGTATATGGACTCATTCAATATCCTGAGATATGTGACATCCTATTTTATTTTTTCATGTTGACAAATACTGACTGTATACATTGCATATCTGTGTTTTCTCAGCACATTCAATATATTAAGCTATATTGATTCCAGATATGCTTTTCTTGGCTGAGGTCCATGTCCAGTTCTTGATATGCTTTTTTATATACTGAAAATAAGGACAATTTCTGATGCATTTCCACGTTTTATGCACATGCTCAATATTTTGACAAAATATGAAATCCATATTTTTCTTTCAGGCAAAAATAATTTTGGGATTCCCTCCGTATATCACACATGGTATGGCCGGACATTGACTCATTAGATATCCTGAAATAGGCCTATGCGGACATCTTATTTTCTCTATGATGACAAATACTGACAGTAGGCCTACATGGTATATTTTCTCAGCAAATACAATGCATATGCTCTTGACTGAGGTCCATACCTGGATCTTGATATGCTTTTTGATATGCTAAATAAGGACAATTTCTGATGATTATTTTAGTTATGAGGACATGCTCAATAATTTGACAAATATTAAATACATATAATTCTTTCAGACACAAGTTAAACTTTACAGTTGAAGTCGGAAGTTTACATACACCTTAGCCAAATACATTTAAACTCAGTTTTTCACAATTCCTGACATTTAATCCTAGTAAAAATGCCCTGTCTTAGGTCAGTTAGGATCACCATTATTTTAAGAATGTGAAATGCCAGAATAATAGTAGAGATAATAATTTATTTCAGCTTTTATTCCTTTCATGACATGGGTCAGAAGTTTACATACACTCAATTAGTATTTGGTAGCATTGCCTTTAAATTGTTTAACTTGGGTCAAACATTTCAGGTAGCCTTCCACAAGCTTCCCACAACAACTTGGGTAAATTTGGCCCATTACTCCTGACAGAGCTGGTGTAACTGAGTCAGGTTTGTAGGCGTCCTTGCTCGCAAACGCTTTTTCAGTTCTGCCCACACATTTTCTATAGGATTGAGGTCAGGGCTTTGTGATGGCCACTCCGATACCTTGACTGTGTTGTCCTTAAGCCATTTTGCCACAACTTTGGAAGTATGCTTGGGGTCATTGTCCATTTGGAAGACCCATTTGCGACCAAGCTATAACTTCCTGACAGATGCCTTGAGATGTTGCTTCAATATATCCACATAATTTTCCTCCCTCATGATGCCATCTATTTTGTGAAGTGCACCAGTCTCTCCTGCAGCAAAGCACCCCAACAACATGATGATGCCACCCGCGTGCTTCACGGTTGGGATGATGTTCTTCGGCTTGCAAGCCTCCCCCTTTTTCCTCCAAACATAACTGTCAGGATTTGGCCAGGATTGTTCCAGTTTTGGCCACTAGATGCCCCCATTGTGCTTTTTTGACCCTTTTGTTTCCCCTTGTTTCCAGTTATTATTTGCACCTGTGCCTCGTTTCCCTTGAATGTATTTAAACCCTTCGTTTTCCTCAGTTCTTTGCTCTGTGTTTGAATGTTAGCACCCAGCCCTAGCGATGCTGTGAACATTTGTTGCTCCAGTTGGACTCTCTTGTGTTTATTTTTGATGATCTTTTGAGGCTTTTTCCTGCTGTACCTACCACCTTGTGGATTTACCTTTTGACTTGGAGGATTACCTTTTTCTCTTGGAATTACTTTTGACGTTGTGGATTTATATTTTTGCCTGAAGAACTTTCCTTTTTACTTTATTAAAACACCGTCTCAAGTACTGCTGTGTCTGCCTCATCTTCTGGGTTCTGCCGACTATTAGTGGCTCAGTTTGCTAAGTGAATGTTTCTCACACAGGAGACCCGAGTTCGTAACCGGGTTCTGACACATAATGATGGTCATTATGGCCAAACAGTTCCATTTTTGTTTCATCAGACCAGATGATGTTTCTCCAAAAAGTACAATCTTTGTCCCCATGTGCAGTTGCAAACCACAGTCTGGCTTTTTTATGGCGGTTTTGGAGCAGTGGCTTCTTCCTTGCTAAACGGCCTTTCAGGTTATGTCGATATAGGACTCGTTTTACTGTGGATACAGATGCTTTTGTACCTGTTTCCTCCAGCATCTTCACAAGGTCCTTTGCTGTTGTTCTGGGATTGATTTGCACTTTTCGCACCAAAGTACGTTCATCTCTAGGAGACAGAATGCGTCTCTTTCCTGAGCAGTATGACGGCTGCGTGGTCCCATGTTGTTTATACTTGCGTACTATTGTTTGTACAGATGAACGTGGTACCTTCAGGCGTTTGGACATTGCTCCCAA
>NC_036863.1:16768800-16848772 GCF_002910315.2 Salvelinus sp. IW2-2015
TTTTCCCATGATGTCAAGCAAAGAGGCAGTGAGTTTGAAGGTAGGCCTTGAAATACATCCACAGGTACACCTCCAATTGACTCAAATGATGTCAATTAGCCTATCAGAAGCTTCTAAAGCCATGACATAATTTTCTGGAATTTTCCAAGCTGTTTAAAGGCACAGTCAACTTAGTGTATGTAAACTTCTGACCCACTGGAATTGTGATGCAGTGAAATATTCTGTCTGTAAACAATTGTTGGAAAATTTACATGTGCAAACCTCAAGCTAAAAACACTAACTGGTAGCCTAGAAATAAGAATCATGTATTTTCTGCTGTGGAGTTCCATCTGTCATTTTTTTATTTGGGCGTCACAAATTCGTTTGTAATTGGTGTGTGTGGTCGAACTGACAAGTGGAGAAACAAAGAATTGAGAAGCTGTTCAGAAAATACCTCCAAGAAGTTAATGCTGAGCAGCTAATTTGATATGTTTTATTTATCTTAGTAACTAGAATCAAGAACGTAATGTCTCTTATCGATGATATCGTTTAGGACCTTGAGCGTGGCTGAGGTGCACCCATGACCAGCTCTGAAACCAGATTGCATAGCGGAGAAGGTACGGTGGGATTCGAAATGGTTGGTATTCTGTTTGTTAACTTGGCTTTCGAAGACCATAGAAAAGCAGGGTAGGATGGATATAGGTCTGTAGCAGTTTGGGTCTAGAGTATCTCCCCCTTTGAAGAGGGGGATGACCGTGGCAGCTTTCCAATCTTTGGGAATCTCAGACGATACGAAAGAGGTTGAACAGGCTGGTAATAGGGGTTGCAACAATTTCGGCAGATAATTTTAGAAAGAGAGGGTCCAGATTGTCTAGCCCGGCTGATTTGTAGGGGTCCAGATTTTGCAGCTCTTTCAGAACATCAGCTATCTGGATTTGGGTGAAGGAGAAATGGGGGAGGCTTGGGCGACTTGCTGTGGGAGGTGAAGGGCTGTTGACCAGGGTTGGGTAACCGTGTGGAAAGCATAGCCAGCCGTAGAAAAATGCTTATTGAAATTCTCAATTATAGTGGATTTATCGGTGGTGACAGTGTTTCCTAGCCTCAGTGCAGTGGGCAGCTGGGAGGAGGTGCTCTTATTCTGCAGCAATATCTAACAACCTTCTTCATCACACTTTCTGTGTGGGTGGACCATTTCATTTTGTCTGATGTGTACACAGGAACTTAAAACTTTCCACCTTCTCCACTGCTGTCCCTTCGATGTGGATAGGGGGGTGCTCCCTCTGCTGTTTCCTGAAGTCCACAATCATCTCCTTCGTTTTGTTGACATTGAGTGAGAGGTTGTTTTCCTGACACCACACTCCGAGTGCCCTCACATCCTCCCTATAGGCTGTCTGGTTGTTGTTGGTAATAAAGCCTACTACTGTTATGTTGTCTGCAAACTTGAGGATTGAGATGGAGGTGTGCATGGCCACGCAGTCATGGATGAACAGGGAGTACAGGAGTGGGCTGAGCACGCACCTTTTGAGGATCAGCGAAGTGGAGATGTTGTTTCCTACCTTCACCACCTGGGGGCGGCCCGTCAGGAAGTCCGGGACCCAATTGCACTGGACGGGAATGAGACCCAGGGCCTCAAGCTTAATGATGAGCTTGGAGGGTACTATGGTGTTGAATGCTGAGCTGTAGTCAATGAACAGCATTCTTACATAGGCATTCCTCTTGTCTAGATGGGATAGGACATTGTGCATCGTCTGTGGACCTATTGGGGCGGTACGCAAATTAAAGTGGGTCTAGGGTGACAGGTAAGGTGGAGGTGATATGATCCTTGACTAGTCTCTCAAAGCACTTCATGATAACAGAAGTGAGTGCTACGGGGCGATAGTCATTTAGTTCAGTTACCTTTGCCTTCTTGGGTACAGGAACAATGGTGGCCATCTTGAAGCATGTGGTGACAGCAGACTGGTATAGGGAGAGATTGAATATGTCCATAAACACACCAGCCAGCTGGTCTGCGCATGCTCTGAGGAAGCGGCTAGGGATGCCGTCTGGGCCGGCAGCCTTGCGAGGGTTAACACGTTTAAATGTCTTACTCATGCTGACCACGGAGAAGGAGAGCACACAGTCCTTGATAGTGGGCCGCGGCGGTGACACTGTATTATCCTCAAAGTGGGCAAAGGTGTTTAGTTTGTCTGGAAGCAAAGACGTCGTTGTCCGTGACGTGGCCGGTTTTCTTTTTGTAGTCCGTGATTGTCTGCAGACCCTTCCACATACGTCTCGTGTCTGAGCTGTTGAATTGCGACTCCACTTTGTCTCTATATTGACATTTCGCTTGTTTGATTGCCTTGTGGAGGGAATAACTACACTGTTTGTATTCAGCCATATTCCCAGTCAGCTTTCCATGGTTAAATGTGGTGATTCACGCTTTCAGTTTTGCGTGAATGCCGCCATCTATCCACGGTTTCTGGTTAGGATAGGTTTTAATAGTCAGTGGATACAGTGGGTACAATATTTCCTATGCACTTCCTTATAAACTCACTCACTGAATCAGCGTATATATCGATGTTATTCTCTGAGGCTACCCGGAACGTCCCAGTCCGCGTGATCAAAACAATCTTGAGGCATGTATTCTGATTGGTCGGACCAGCGTTGAATAGTCCTTGTCACGGGTACATCCTGTTTGAGTTTCTGCCTATAGGAAGGGAGGAGCAAAATGCAGTCGTGGTCAGATTTGCCGAAGGGAGGGCGGGGAAGGGCCGTGTATGCATCGTGGAAGTTAGAGTAGTAGTCATCCAGCGTTTTGCCTGTGTGAGTGCTACAATCAATATGCTGATAGAATTTTGGTAGCCTTGTTCTCAAATTTACTTTGTTAAAATCCCCAGCTACAATAAATGCAGCCTCAAGATATGGTTTTCAGTTTGCATAAAGTCCAGTGATATACATGGCTGTGACAATAACCGATGAGAATTCTCTTTGGAGATAATACGGTTGGCATTTGATTGTGAGGAATTCTAGGTCAGGTGAACAAAAGGACTTGAGTTCTTGTATGTTGTTACAATTACACCATGAGTCGTTAATCATGAAACATACATCCACGCCCTTCTTCTCCTAGGAGCGATGTTTATTTCTGTTGGCGCGACGCACAAAGAATCCCGGTGGCTATACTGACTCTGACAGCATATCCTGAGAAACCAAGTTTACGTGAAACAGAGTGGAAAGCAACCCTTGCCCTAATTTTGTCTACCTTGTTTTCTAGAGACTGGATATTAGCGAGTAATATACTCGGAAGCGGTGGGTGGGGTGTGTGCCTCCGAAGTCTGACCAGAAGGCCGCTCCGTCTACCTCTTCTGCGGCGACGTTGTTTTGGGTCAGCCTCTGGAATCAGTTCAAATGCCCTGGATGGTTCGGACAAAGGATCCGCTTCGGGAAAGTCGCATTCCTGGTCATAGTGCTGGCAAGTTGATATCCATGTATGTATGTAATAACACTTAAGATTTTCTGGGCTAACAATGTAAGAAATAATACATAAAAACAAAATACTGCCAAGTTTCCTTAGGACTGTCGGCGCCATCATGCCGTGATAAAAGTGTTTTGTTGTTGTGCACTCTCCTCAAACAATAGCATGGTATTTTTTCACTGTAATAGCTACTGTAAATTGGACAGTGCAGTTAGATTAACAAGAATTTAAGCTTTCTGCCCATATAAGACATGTCTATGTCCTGGAAAGTTTACTGTTACTTACAACGTTATGCTAATCACATTAGGGCACGTTAGCTCAACCGTCCCGGTATAGGGACACCGATATGGTAGAGGTTAAAAGTAATGTAATGATTAACTAGGCTAATGAATCATCCACTTATTAAGCATAATTTATTATAAATCATTTATACATACCAGTCAGCAACAGTATTCTAATGGCTTCATGAAACATACTGTAGGCTAGTCCCCTCACACTGAAATACTGAACTAAGATAAACAATTAGCTAATTGTCAATGTCAGGCTGTAGCTCTGTAGCTCTATTTGACATATCCCATAATAAAAAATAATATTTATTTGAAAGAGTTAGTTGACTAGCTTGTAAAGTGGCGAATTCATGTAGCCTAGCTGTTTCTCTTTAGCTAGCTAGCTTACAAATGTGCTCAAATTCTAATAAGGTTTAACTTTATTTATCTAGCCTATAGTTTATCATATGACTTAGGCTTCATATACAATACCAGTCAAAAGTTTGGACACACTTACTAATTCCAGGGTTTTTCTACATTGTAGAATAATAGTGATGACATCAAAACTATGAAATAGCACATATGGAATCATGTTGTTACCAAAAAAAGTGTTAAACATAACAAAATATAATTTACATTTGAGATTCTTTAAAATAGCCTGCTGGAGGTCATTTTGCAGGGCTCTGGCAGTGCACCTCCTTGCACAAAGGCGGAGGTAGCGGTCCTGCTGCTGGGTTGTTGCCCTCCTACGGCCTCCTCCACGTCTCCTGATGTACTGGCCTGTCTCCTGGTAGCGCCTCCATGCTCTGGACACTACGCTGACAGACACAGCAAACCTTTTTGCCACAGCTCGCATTGATGTGCCATCCTGGATGAACTGCACTACCTGAGCCACTTGTGTGGGTTGTAGACTCCGTCTCATGCTACCACTAGAGTGAGAGCACCGCCAGCATTCAAAAGTGACCAAAACATCAGCCAGGAAGCATAGGAACTGAGAAGTTGTCTGTGGTCACCACCTGCAGAATCACTCCTTTTTTGGGGGTGTCTTGCTAATTGCCTATAATTTCCACCTTTTGTCTATTCCATTTGCACAACAGCATGTGAAATMTATTGTCAATCAGTGTTGCTTCCTAAGTGGACAGTTTGATTTCARAGAAGTGTGATTGACTTGGAGTTACATTGTGTTGTTTAAGTGTTCCCTTTATTTTTTTGAGCAGTGTACATGATTCCATGTGTTATTTAATAGTTTGATGTCTTCACTATTATTCTACAATATAGAACATAGTAAAAATAAAGAAAAATCCTTGAATGAGTAGGTGTGTCCAAACTTTTGACGTTCTATATAGTACCCTTTTTTTAAATTTAAATCTAAGAGAAATAAACAAATTATTTCCTCTTTCTTCTAGCTAGCATTTAGTGTGCAACAGTACAGGTTTGTATGAACCTTGCGGTTTGCCACTCAGACCTCGGCAACAATGTTGCCAAATATGAATTAGATCTTCCCCTTGCCATAGAGAGCTAACGGTGTGGATGTCAGAGTCATTTTTCTGACCAGGCGAAATCATGCAGTATCATTAATATGGATATCAATGTCAATGGAAAATGTCTAAAACAAATGAAAAGGGTATGTCAAATGTAATTGCAGAGTTTGATGTGACTGGGTTAGCTTTTGTTAGCAGTTGATTTCTAAAATCCCCATTACACTCTGGGGAACTGTCAAGGTTTTTTGCCTTCACTTGGTATATACACTCTGTACAAAACATTAAGAACACCTGGTCTTTCAATGACAGACTGACTAGGTGAATCCAGGTGAAAGCTATAATCCCTTAATGATGTCACTTGTTAAATCCACATCAATCAGAATAGATTAAAGGCAGGAGACAGGTTAAAGAAGGATTTGTAAGCCTTGAGACAATGGAGACATGGATTATGTATGTGTGCCATTCAGAGGGTGAATGGGTAAGACAAAAGATTGAAGTGCCTTTGAACGGGGTATGGTAGTAGGTGCCAGGTGCACCTGTTTGTGTCAAACTGCAACGCTGCTGAGTTTTTCACGCCCAACAGTTTCCCGTGTGTATCAAGAATGGTTCACCACCCATAGGACATCCAGCCAATTTGACACAACTGTGGGAAGCATTGGAGTCAACATGGGCCAGCATCCCTGTGGATAGCTTTCGACGAATTGAGGCTGTTCTAGGGGGCAAAAGTGTGGGGGGTGCAACTCACTATTAGGAAGGTGTTTTTACTGATTTGTACACTCACTGTATATAGAACCTTTTTTAGTAAAGGGTTATTTAATCTCGTCCAAAGAACCAAAAGGTTCTATATAGGAAAAAAAAGGTTATTAGATGTTCTAAGAGTGTGGGTCTTTTTGCTGAATTTAAATTTTTGTGTGCGTGCGCCTATGTGTTCGGGAAATACATTGACGCACTGCAGTGGCAGAATCAAACAACTCGATGAAAGCCACTGAGTTGAGATGGGCACAGTTCTATTAAAAATATGAATTCCCAAACATCAAGCACCTTTTGATTTGATGTGAAGGCGCACTACTGCATTATGGAGATTTGCAGTGGGAAAAGCTGAAAGATTTGATCACTAAGAAAACATTTGTTCTTGATGCTGATTCAACAGGATTCTTCGAGACATTGATCAATAATATGGAGAGATACAGTACTTCCAGATTCTTTCTGTCTGTCTCTGTAATTTCAATTCAATAAATGCTTTATTGGCATGAATGGGTGGTTGCCACTGTTATATACAGTGCATTTGGAAAGTATTAGACCCCCTTGACTTTATCCACATTTTGTTACGTTACAGCTTTATTCGAAAATGTATTAAATTTAAAAAAAATCATCATCAATCTACACACAATACCCCATAATGACAAAGTGAAAACAGGTCAGACATTTTAGCAAATTTATAGAAATTTAACGTATTTCTGATTTATTTGGTATTCAGACCCTTTGCTATGAGACTCGAAATTGAGCTCGGGTGCATCATGTTTCCATCGATCATTCTTGAGATGTTTTTACAACTCCCTGACCAAGGCCCTTCTCCCCTGATTTCTCAGTTTTGTAAGTGTGGCCAGCTCTAGGAAGAGTCTTGGTTATTCCAAACTTCTTCCATTTAAGAACAATGCTGCAGAAATGTTTTGGTACCCTTCCCCCGATCTGTACCTCAACACAATCTGTCATGGTTCCACCTGTCACCAGAGACCGTCCTAGAGACAATAATGACACTCAAGCGGTTTGTATCACTACTTATGATTTCCCTTTTAAGAGAGGTGTGATTTCTGTTTCTCTTTGCAGTAGCTTGATTCGTTTGCTGATTCCTCGTCTGGTCTCTTCTCTGCTCCTGGGTCCAACCTCATTCCGTCACAGCAAGCTACTACCCTCAACATGGACCCAGCAGAGATCACCCAGATCCAGAATGTTATAACCCACCAAGGAGCACTGCTGTGGCAGCAAGAACAACTCTCTCAAATAATAGAGACCCTCTGGGCACTTACTGATTCCCTCCAACCACGGCCCAACCCCAACCTAGGAGGAGCCAATGCCCAAGTCTCATAGCCCAGAGCTACAGACGTCGCCGTAATTCCTCCAGGGAAACTGCACCGGGAACCCAATATCCCAGCCCCCGAACAGTATGACGGCCACCTAGGAGGATGCAAGGGTTTCCTCACTCAGTGTTCTCTGTTGTTCGAGCTACAGTCCTCCTCGTTCCACACCGATCGGGCCATGATTTTCTACATCATCTCTCTACTCTCGGGCAAGGCCC
Organism: Salvelinus sp. IW2-2015; assembly: GCF_002910315.2. Lineage (NCBI taxonomy): Eukaryota > Metazoa > Chordata > Actinopteri > Salmoniformes > Salmonidae > Salvelinus > Salvelinus sp. IW2-2015. The sequence continues at coordinate 16,776,274 of NC_036863.1, forward strand.
TGGCGTGGGCAACGACAGTGTGGGAGCGACGGTGTGGGAACAGCAGCCTCCATCCTGCAGCTCCATATTAGCCTTCACTGCCAAGTTCCGCCGAGTCTTCGACCACCCAGTCAGCGGTCGAGAAGCGGCAAGCCGACTTTTCAACCTCTACCAAGGGGCCAGACCAGTAGCTGACTTCGCCATTGAGTTCCGCACCCTCGCCGCCGAGAGTGGGTGGAATATTGAGGCACTGGTCACCGTTTTCCACCAGGGTCTGTCTAACTCCATCAAGGATGAACTGGCCGCTCCGGGAACTGGGAGAGGACCTTGAGTCCCTGATAACACTGTCAATCAGGATTGACAACTGCGTTCGAGAACGTGTGAGAACCGTATCCCGGTTTCCGAAGCACCCCAAGCCCCCCGAGCCCAGTATTGAGGAGCCCATGCAGCTGGGACGCACACGTCTGAGCCCACAGGAACATGACAGGCGCATGCGTAAAGGCTGCTGCCTTTACTGCGGAGGTCTCGGCCATCTCCGTTCTACATGCCCAGAGTTGAAATCAATGCAGGGACGCAGATCCTCAGAGTGCTGAACAGGATTACGATTAAGAATCGTTACCCCCTACCCCCGCCACCTTGGAGTTGGCCCAAGGGGCCCAATTCTTCACCAAACTGGACCTCCGCAACACTTACAATCTGATGAATGAAAGACTGCCTTTAACACCCCTATTTGGCCACTATGAGTATTTAGTCATGCCCATCGGATTAACGAACTCACCGGCAGTCTTCCAAGCATTGATCAATGACAAGCTTAGGGAAACGTTTTTTTGTTATTAATTTATGTTTACCACCCTTTCTACCCAATTTCATGGTATCCAATCAGTAGTCAGTCTTGTCTCGTACAGACTCGGGAGAGGCGAAGGTCGAGAGCCATGCAACCTCCGAAACACAACCCAGCCAAGCCGCACTGCTTCTTGACACAATGCCCGCTTAACCCGGAAGCCAGCCGCACCAATGTGTTGGAGGAAACACAGTACACCTGGCAACAGTGTCAGCGTGCATTGTACCCGGCCCGCCACAGGAGTCGCTAGAGCACGATGTGACAAGATCATCCCCGCCGGCCAAACCCTCCCCTAAACCGGACGACGCTGGGCCAATTGTGTGCAGCCTCATGGGCCTCCCGGCTGCGACAGAGCCTGTACTCGAACCAGGATCTCTAGTGGCACAACTAGCACTGCGAAGCAGTGCCTTAGACCACTGCGCCACTTGGGAGGCGCTTAGAGATATATTGAATCGGTTCGGCTTTGTTTACCTCGGCGACATCCTGATCTTCTCCAAGACCCTTCCGGAGAACATCCTGCACATCCACCAAGTCCTGAGACGCCTCCTGCAGAGTCAACTATACGTCAAGATAGAGAAGGGTGAGTTCCACGTATCCCAAGTTTCTTGACATCCAAATGTACCCTGTAAAGGTGAAGGCGGTCAATGACTGGCCCCATCCCGCCTCACTTAAACAAGTCCAGCAGTTCCTCACGTTTGACAATTTTTACAGGCATTTTATACGCAACTTTGGTGCGGTGGCAACACCTCTCATGGCCCTAACCTGCAAGTCCCAGAAACGTTTTTGCTGGACCGAGGCTGAGAGTGATTTCGTGGATCTCAAGGGACGTTTCACCTCCAGACCCATCCTCATCCATCCTGATCCTATCCGTTCCTTCGTGGTAGAGGTTCAAGCCTCAGACACCGGAGCAGGGGCGGTCCTTTCTCAGCGGAACGAGGGGGACAAGAACCTGCACCCATATGCCTTTCTCTCCAAGCGGTTCTCGCCAGCGGAACATAACTACGATGTAGGCAACCGTCCTGTCCCACCAACACAATGTCTCTAATGAGGAGAGGGACTCCGAGCCCATCATCCCCAGCTCCCACATTGTGGACCCCGTGAATATTCAGACCACGACCCCAAGCCCAGACACGAGAACTTGACCCCGGCGGGGGTCCCACTAACAGACTTTATGTTCCGCGATCAGCCCGTTCATGAGTACTAAAATGGGGACACTCCTCTAAATTAACTGGGCATCCAGGGGTTAATCCGACACTGGAGTTCCTGAGGCAGAGATTCTGGTGACCCAACATGATTCAGGATGTGAGATCCTTCGTTACAGCCTGCTCCACCTGTGCCCAAAGCAAGTCCTCACGACAGCGACAGGTGGGACCAGGGCCGGCTGGGGATGGGCAGAGGTTGGAGCAACCCAGCCGGCCCTGGTCCCACCTGTTCATAGACTTTATCACAGGATTACCCCAAACCCAAGGGCTTACCACTATCCTGGTGGTCGTCAATCGATTCTCCAAGGCAGCCCATTTCATCGCCTTACCCAAGTTGCCCTCGGCGAAGGAGACCGCTGATCTCATGATTACCCATGTCTTTTGACTATACAGACTTCCCCAGGATATTTTCTCGGATCGTTGGCCCCAGTTCATTGCGTGGTATTGGAAAGCCTTCTGCTCCCTGTTGGGGGCGTCGGTGAGTCTCTCCTCGGGGTTTCACCCACAGTCTAATGGTCAGACTGAGAGGGTCAATCAGGAGCTGGAGAAGTTCCTCCCCTGTTTTGTCGCCACTCATGCCATAAACTAGAGCAATTTCCCTGTCTAGGCAGAATATGCTCATAACACACTGCCGAACGGCGACCACACTGGATGGTCGCCGTTCGAGTGTCAGTTTTGGTTCTCCCCCGTTTCCTGAACAAGAGGCTGAAGCAGGGGTGCCATCAACCGAGGAGTTCATTCAACGATGTTGCTGCACTTGGATCAGAGTGCGATCCTCCTTGCTCCGCTCCTCTGCCCGACACCAACATGAGGCAAACCGGCAACAAAGGCCTCTTCCGCTCCTCCGACCGGATCAACGGGTGTGACTGTCATGGTGCCACCTCTCACCAGAGGGCGGCAGAGACCATCCTAGGGACAATATCACTAATTAAAATGTCCCTTTAAGAGAGGTGTGTTTTCTGTTACCCTTTCCAGTAGCTTGATTCGTTTGGTGTGTGCATTTGTTTCCTGAGCACGTTTCTAGCCGTAGTGTTTATCCCAGTGATACTGTGAGCCTTCTGTTACCGTTTCTCAGTAAAGTATTTTCCTTAACCACTGATTCCTCATCTGGTCGCTTCTCTGCTCCTGGGTCAACCTCATATCGTCACACAATCCTATCTTGGAGCTCTCCGGACAATTCCTTAGACCTCATGGCTTGGTTTTTGCTCTGACATGCACTGTCAACTGTGGGACCTTGTATAAACACGTGTGGTGCCTTTCCAAATCATGTCCAATCAATTGAATTTACCACTGGTGGACTCCGATCAAGTTGTAGAAACATCTCAAGGATGATCAATAGAAACAGGATGCACCTGAGCTCAATTTCAAGTCTCATAGCAAAGGGTTTGAATTCTTACGTAAATAAGGTATTTCTGTAGTTTTTTTTCCATAAATTTACCCCCAAAATTAAAGACCTGTTTTCGCTTGGTCATTATTGGGTATTGCGTGTAGATTGATGAGGAACATTTTTTAATTAATACATTTAAGAATAAGGCTGTAACGTAACAAAATGTGGAAAAAGTGAAGTGGTCTGAATACTTTCCCGCATGCACTGTATGTGATCTACTGTTTGGTGTTTAGGGAGGAATCCAATTGGACTTTTACTTAAACAGTTGTGTTCACTTAGAATGGCCTGAATTCTGGCATTCGTTATGCTACAGAAAACATTTCCGAAGTTACTACTAACAGAGATGCCTCTATAGTTAACTTGTCCATTTTTTTAGTATCGGTTTGATAAAGCCTTGGCTCCAGATCTCAAGAAAGTAGCCTACCCCTAACACTAGGTTAAACAGTTTGAGAATAGTCTCTTTCAGCTTAGGGCTGCTGTGTGTCAGAATCTCTGCTTGAATGCTGTCTGGCACACAGGATTTACAGTGTTTTAGGGGTTTTATTTTATAATTTAGTTCAGACAATGTAATAGGATTGCCCATTTGGTTAGTCTTTTACTGTTAATTGTAGTTATTTCTTTTTAACAATGGTATCTAATTTCCTCCATAATTTCCTAAATGAATTTTGATTGATTGCCTCCTCTATTTTATCAAGCTAATTGGTCATATAGAGGGATTTTTCCCTTCATAATAACTTCTCATATTGGCTTAGGGCTTGTTAGTATATGAGATGTGTCTCCTGGTTTATATGAGACGTGTTTCTGGTTTGCCACAATAGTCTTAGTCGTTTTCTTGCAGTTCAACATTCTTTGTCAAACCATTTTCCTTTACTAGTTTTTTCCTTTTTGATGTTACATTTTTCACCTTTTTTTAGATTCAATTTTTTTTCTCCAGTTTGATGCATATGTCAATCAATTTATCAGTGGCTAAATTAATGCCATCTTCGTCTTCTTTAAATTTGGTAAGAAAACTGTAAATCAAGCTTTCAATGCTCTTTTAATTCTGCCTCATATTCATGGTTCATTTTTGTCCACTTGTATGTGGGTGGGAGAGGGTAGAGTTATGGTTGGGTTTTAAATTTAGGGGTAGTTTATCTGTGTTTTATTTTTCTTCAGATTAATTCTAATGTGGCAGTGGTCTGACAAGGGGAGTTGTGGTATGACCATAAAGGCATTGATTTTGTCTTGCTCTATATATGTTATGGCATAGACAACTACACTGTTTCCTAGGGCAGTGCGATAAGTAAACCTACTCAGAGTCACTCTTTGTCTTGCCATTAACAATGTGCAGACCCAGGCTTTTACAGAGCTGGAGCACTTGTTTCTCATTTTTGTTGACAATACTGTCATAGCTCTCTCTGTGTAGTCAGTATTGATTCATACACGGATGCAGTATCATGTACATGGGTGTTTCCCTCTAAATCTATGTAGTAGATTCCAGATCCCAGAATTAACAGAACTTTGCCTACTGACTGAAAATAATTTATATCAGAATAGAGTTTGAAAACAATATTTGTTAAAATATGGAGAGTCAGAGGGGGGCATATACATTGCACACATGTAAATGTTATGATCTAAGTTGACAATTTCTTATCTTTAAAATAAATCTTTAGCCTAATGTATGTTTTTCCTTTTTTCTCTGCTGTGATATAATTTGAAGATCTTCTTTAAACCAGATTATAATCCCTCCTAAATATCTGACACATTTTACACGTGTAATTTTTTTGGAGAGGATGCTTATAAGTCTCCTCGACTCAATGACCCTAAAAGAATAATAATGTCTGAACTATATAGAGTATCAATAAAGACTAGGTCTGCACAAACCCTGAATGTTAATGCTGCGTATACTTAAGGATACTACAGTTGAAGTCGAAAGTTTACATACACCTTAGCCAAATACATTTCAACTCAGTTTTTCACAATTGCTGACATTTAATCCAAGTAAAAATTCCCTGTTTTAGGTCAGTTAGGATTACCACTTTATTTTAAGAATGTGAAATGTCAGAATAATAGTAGAGAGAATGATTTATTTAATATTTTATTTCTTTCATCACATTCCAGTGGGTCAGAAGTTTACATACACTCAATTAGTATTTGGTACCATTGCCTTTAAATTGTTTATCTTGTGTCAAACGTTTCGGGTAGCCTTCCACAAGCTTCCCACAATAAATTGGGTGAATTTTGGCCCATTCCTCCTGACAGAGCTGGTGTAACTGAGTCAGGTTTGTAGGCCTCCTTGCTCGCACACGCTTTTTCAGTTCTGCCCACACATTTTCTATAGGATTGAGGTCAGGGCTTTGATAGCCACTCCAATACTTTGACTTTGTTGTCCTTAAGCCATTTTGCCACAGCAGTATGCTTGGGGTCATTGTCCATTTGGAAGACCCATTTGCGACCAAGCTTTAACTTCCTGACTGATGTCTTGAGATGTTGCTTCAATATATCCACATAATTTTCCTCCCTCATGATGCCATCTATTTTGTGAAGGGCACCAGTCCCTCCTGCAGCAAAGCACCCTAACAACATGATGCTGCCACCCCCGTGCTTCACGGTTGGGATGGTGTTCTTCGGCTTGCAAGCCTCGCCCTTTTTCCTCCAAACATAACGATGGTCATTATGGCCAAACAGTTCTATTTTTGTTTCATCAGACCAGAGGACATTTCTCCAAAAAGTACCATCTTTGTCCATGTGCAGTTACAAACCGTAGTCTGGCTATTTTATGGCAGTTTTGGAGCAGTGGCTTCTTCCTTGCTGAGCGGCCTATCAGGATATGTTGATATAGGACTCGTTTTACTGTGGATATAGATACTTTTGTACCTGTTGTCCAAACCGACTTGCCAAAACTAGTTTGTTAACAAGAAATTTGTGTAGTGGTTGAAAAACTAATTTTAATGACTCCAACTTAAGTGTATGTAAACTTCCGACTTCAACTTTATGCTTCAAATGTTTCTTTTGGATGTGTTTAACACTGGAACGCTTGATCTGTGAACCAATTTGTTATCATTGTGGGTCTTATGTGTTATAAAATGTTATGGGGATAAAACATATACAGTATTTAAATATTCATTTTAATAAAAAAAAAAAGTAAAACAAAAATAAAGGTTATTTTCTCACATTATCTAGGCTACATGCATACGTTGGTACTTTATCCTGGATGTTATCTATAGTGCATGTATGTTTTTAGTTCAGTATGCCTATCTTAGAGAAGATTAGAGCCAACAGGTCTCTGGTTGTCCTGTGCTGAGTACCCTGTTGCAGTCACTGCTACGTAGCTGTTCTTCTGTGTTGTCTGTTGTGACTGGCTGGATGCTCTGCCAGGGACGATTAGTGGTTGGGCATGAGGACCTGGAGCAGCGTGGTGATTGGGGCCAGTGGGAATGTGGGCTCTCTGTAGCTTGGGACTCCTTGGATGTTGAGGAAGGGCCTTGTAGTCTAGTTGTGGTGGTTAATAGTCTCTAGGCAAGGTGTGGGGATTGGAGGTGGTCTGGCCCAGGGCAGGCTGTTCCCCTCTGTGTTACTTGGGCCACTGCTGGTCAGGGGAGCGTGTGTGTAAGTGCTGGGTGTGTCAGGGTGTGTGTCAGTTTGCGGGGGAGACGGTGTTGTGTGTGTGATGTGACGGGGAGAGGGAGGGGGGTTGGCAGTGTGGCCGGGCTGTTGGCCAGCATCTCACTCAGTCAACAAACTTCCATTCTGAGGGCTTGGTTGTCCTCCTCCAATTCTCTCATGGTTGACTGTAGCTCCCTGATCTCGCTGCGCTGTTGTTTCACCTGAGTCACCAGGCTGGTCGTCTCCTCTGTCGGCTGTTGACTGCCTCTGTTCTGTCAATGATTTTTCCCTGAACTCAGCAAAGTCTTTTCCCAGAACAGATAGACTGTCTTGGATAGACGGGGCTGCTGTCAGGGCTTGGAGGGGCCATCTTCTCCTCGATTTTGGTCTTTTTGGAGGGTTCTTGCTCCTTCTCTTGGGGGCTTGGAAGTCTTCCTGGAACTTCCTCATGCTGCTTTCCAACCCCTGAACCATGGTGCTGTTACGGTAGACGTTAACGTTGAGTCAGGGGCCTGTTTTTATCATTGTCCTCATTGATTGTTATCGGTCTGCCTTTTCAAATACCATTCTTTCTATATTTCGTGCAAAGTGCAGTGTGCTAGGCTGAGAAGCTCTCAGTATGAAATAAGAAATTTGTTGTTGTTTTCTTCCCCTCTAGTATTGAGAAGTCTGCCACCAAGGTCTTTTTTTTCAATGCAACAGCATCCCAAAAACCTTCATCAAAAATCAGCAGCGTATTTTCTTCTTCTTCAATTAAAAATTGAAATAGTACAAGTAGCAAAAATAAAGTTTTTCTCAGCTATTTGATAGTCTTTTCTTTTTTAGGTTTTACTGTATTTCTCTCTGTCACGCCCTGACCTTAGAGATCCTTATTATTCTCTATGTTTGGTTAGGTCAGGGTGTGACTCGGGTGGGAAAGTCTGTTTTCTATTTCTTTGTTTTTGGCCGAGTGTGGTTCCCAATCAGAGGCAGCTGTCTATCGTTGTCTCTGATTGGGGATCATATATAAGTTGTCATTTCCCTTTTGGGTTTTGTGGGATCTTGTTTTCTGTTTAGTGTTTTTTGCCTGACAGAACTGTGCGCTTTCGTTTTTTGACTTTGTTATTTTGTTTGGTGTCATCAATAAAGTTACAATGTACGCCTACCACGCTGCGCCTTGGTCTCCTTCTACCAACGAGAGCCGTTACACTCTCTCTCTCTGTCTCTCTCATCCAGTGCTATTCAGTTTTTGCTTGTCACATACAATGCAGAAGAAGTTATTTCAAATTGCCAGTCATCTGGAGCACTTTGGATCTAGCCTTTGATGGCACACAAACTGACAAAGTTCAGTCTGCTTTTTTGCAATGTGAGTATCAAATAACACTCAATCGCAGATCCTTGGACTGTGGAGCAATTGACAACAACAAACAGAAACAGAAACAATTATGGAACATGGACAGCCAGGGTTTGAAATATCGCCATACTGTTTTTTTCAGCTAAAGAAATGTAATTACTATAATGTAGACTTCAGTAAGGATTTAAAAGGCTCCCCAGACATAGACCAATGACAAGTCACGCCCATTATTTTCTGCCTTTAGTCAAGATTGAAGAAGCCATGAGAGGAGCACATCTTACTCTGTTCATGACAGAGTTCATGCATCTTTTTACTGCCATTTGCAAGCCCACCATGAGGGCAGAAAGTAGAAGAAGCAGAGTTTTGACTACATCAGCACACAAGACTACAACTCTCCAAGGGAATTCTCACCATTTACTCTGAAGGCAAGGGATGATGCCTAAATGTTCTCATTTACATATATTACTTCTGGAGAGAAACACTTTGGGGAGGTTTTAAATTATGAACGTGTTTATTTCCTGAACTAGACTGTTTAACATTAAAGGAATCCAATCTCTGTTTAGACAGCTGCAAATTAGGCACAATTCATTATTTTTGTTGATTCGGGTATTGGGATTAATCCAACCTGTTCTTGTCCATCTCTTTGCTCTTCTACGGGGTAGTTAAAATGAGATAGAAAATGCTCATGCTAGCTTCTTTGTGTGACCAAATGGGTTTGAATCCCGGGTTGTCTGTGCACAGAAACCTGGTTCTCACAACCACCTCCACTACATATGCAGACACATGGACAGTCAAATATAAAGGGTATTTATGATGGTACAAAACAGAGAAGTGATGTGTGGTTCTTAACAATCCCACACCTTCACAGGTCTTTACACCAGAGCAGTACTATATTAATATACTGCAGTATTTTCTCAAAGAATTACAGAGTTACATTTCATTATCACACCTCTACCAGCAATGGGGGAGTTTTGCATTGCTTCAGGCAGCTGTTAACATACATTTTCACATACAGCAATAACATTAATTATTTATACACAGGCTGTGGATAAAATGCTTGAAAAATAGGATTTCTAAAGGCAGTGGTTCCTGATGATTAAAATATGATATTCCCCCACCAGTCCCATGGGTAGTATCATTGGCGTTCTATTAGGATGATGCTGTGCTAGGCAGGGGATAGGGGTGAATAAGAACAAGCAGCGAAACAACCATTCTCATACATGACTTATTGGTAGGCTTCAGCTGCTACCATATACTTTCGATGGCTTGATGCCTCAACTGGATCTTTGTGAAAGGTTATAAAACGGAAGTTATGGGCTGGAAATTGAGACGAGGCAAATTAATGAAACTGTGAGAAACTGCAGTTTTCTTGAAGCCTCTAACAGGCTTTTGCCTTTGGTTATGAATCAAATCATATTTTATTGGTAACATACACATAGTTAGCAGATGTTATTACCGGTGTAGAAAAATGCTTGTGTTCCTATCTCCAACAGTGCAGTAGTATCTAACCATTCCCAACAATACACACAAATCTCGAAGTAAAATAATGGAATTAAGAAATATATAAATATTAGGATGAGCAATGTCAGAGTGGCATTGACTAGAATACAGTATATACATATGAAATGAGTATGTATGTAATCATTATTAAAGTGACCAGTGTTCCATGTCTATGTACAAACTGAATGGCAGCAGCCTCTAAGGTGCTGGGTTGAGTAACCGGGTGGTAGCCGGCTAGTGACAGTGACGCAGTTCAGGGCAGGGTACTGTGTGGAGGCCAGCTGGTGATGGCTATTTAACAGTCTGATGGCCTTGAGATATAAGTGTTTTGAGATATGTATATATGTTATTAAACTCTGATATCTTGACCGTGCTCCATCGCTCCACCATCCCCTTCCTCAGTTACATCATGGCTGCTGGGAATATACAGATGGATCCCGGAAAGGTGAGAGAGGTTGTGGATTGGCCCCAACCCACGTCCAGAGTGCAGCTGCAACGCTTCCTTGGAGTTGCCCATTTTTTATCACTGCTTTATCCGGGGTTACAGCACCTTGGCTTCCACCCTGTCTGCACTCACCTCTCCCAAGGTTCCGTTCAGGTGGTCCCCAGCTGCTGACCGAGCGTTCCAGGACCTCAAGCACCGCTTCACTACAGCTCCATTTTAGTTCATCCTGACTCGTCCCGTCAGTTCGTGGTTGAGGCTGATGCTTCGGATGTCGGAGTGGGGCCTGTCCTGTCCCAGCGTTCTGTCCTGGACATCAAGCTGCATCCCTGCGCCTTCTTATCCCATCGTCTTAATGCCACGGAGAGGAATTACAACGTGGGGAATCGTGAGATTCTCGCTGTGAAAATAACCAGATGTTTGTTCCTGACGCTGTCCGCCCCTCAGGCCTGGAGTGGGCCCACCCCTCCAGACTTGCCTTACATCCGGGCTCCTGTCGGACCCTGGCCTTTGTGTGACAACACTTTTGGTGGTCTACCATGGTACCTGACGTCTCCACGTTCGTCGCCGCCTTCACGATCTGTGCGCAGAATAAGACTCCTTGGCAAGCTCCGGCTGGTCTCCTTCAACCACTTCCTGTCCCTCACCGTCCCTGGTCACACACATCCCTGGACTTCGTCACTGGTCTCCCCCCGTCTGATGGCAACACCGTCATCTTTACAGTAGTAGAACGGTTTTCCAAGGCCGCCCATTTCATTCCTCTCCCCAAGCTGCCCTCTGCCAAAGAGACAGCCCAGCTCATGATGTATTCCGGATCCATGGACTCCCGGTGGATATGGTCTCCTGACTGGGGTCCTCAGTTCTTGTCCTGGTTCTGCAATGTCGATGGAGCTAGCACATAAAATTTCCTTCAGAAAATATTCACACCCCTTGACTTTTTCCACATTTTGTTGTGGTACAGCATGAATTTAAAATGTATTCAATTTATATTTTTTTGGTCACTGGCCTACACACAATACCCCATAATATCAAAGTGCAATCCTGTTTAACTAAATGTTTACAAATTAAAAATGAAAATCTGAAATGTCTTGAATCAATAAGCATTCAACCCTTTTGTTATCTTCTTATGGCTGCAGGGGCAGTATTGAGTAGCTTGGATGAAAGGTGCACAGAGGTGCCCAGAGTAAACGACCTGCTCCTCAGTCATAGTTGCTAATATATGCATATTATTATTAGTATTGGATAGAAAACACTCTGAAGTTTCTAAAACTGTTTGAATTATGTCTGTGAGTATAACATAACTCATATGGCAGGCAAAAACCTGAGAAAAAATTCAAACAGGAAGTGGAAATTCTGAGGCTGGTAGATTTTCAACCAAGCCCCCATTGAAATCCCAACGAGATATGGATGAGTTTTCACTTCCTACGGCTTCCACTAGATGTCAACAGTCTGTAGAACTTTGTCTGATGACTCTACTGTGAAGGGGGCCGGATGAGAGGAAAATTAGTCACCACTGCCATGACCGGACCATGCTTTCACCATGCGCGTTCACATAAGAGGGAGCTCCGTTCCATCTCTCATCTGAAGTCAATGTAATTCTCCGGTTGGAACGTTATTCAAGATTTATGTTAACAACATTCTAAAGATTGATTCAATACATCGTTTGACATGTTTCTACTGACTGTTACGGAACTTTTGGACATTTCGTCATGTTTTAGTGAACGCGCTTTGTGACTTTGGAATTGTTTACCAAACGCGCTAACCAAAGTAGCTAATTGGACATAAATAACGGACATTATCTAACAAATCAAGCATTTATTGTGGACCTGGGATTCCTGGGAGTGCATTCTGATGAAGATCATCAAAGGTAAGGGAATATTTATCATGTAATTTCTAGTTTCTGTTGACTCCAACATGGCGGCTAATTTGACTATAGTTCTGAGCGCCATCTCAGATTATTGCATGGTTTGCTTTTTCCGTAAAGTAAAATCTGACACAGCGGTTGCATTAAGGAGAGGTATATCTATAATTCCATGTGTATAACTTGTATTATCATCTACATTTAGGATGAGTATTTCTGTTGAATAGATGTGGCTATGCACTATCACTGGATGTTTTTGGAACTAGTGAACGTAACACGCCAATGTAAACTCAGATTTTTTTATATAAATATGAACTTTATCAAACAAAACATGTATTGTGTAACGTGAAGTCCTATGAGTGTCATCTGATGAAGATCATCAAAGGTTAGTGATTCATTTTATCTCTATTTGTGACTGCTATCTTTGGCTGGAAAAATGGCTGTGCTTATTCTGTGGCTTGGTGGTGACCTAACATAATCGGACAATTTGGTGGGATTAACAACAAGATTACCTTTAAAATGGTATAAGACACGTGTATGTCTGAGGAATTTTAATTATGAGATTTCTGTTGTTTTGAATTTGGCGCCCTGCACTTTCACTGGCTGTGGTCATATCATCCCGTTACCGGGATTGCAGCCATAAGAAGTTATGGCAAGCCTAAATAAATAAGAAGTAAAAATGTGCTGAACAAGTCACATAATAAGTTGCATGGAATGACTCTGTGTGCAATAGTAGTGAATAATTTAAAAAAATAACTACCTCATATCTGTACCCCCCACATACAATTATATGTAAGGTCCCTCAGTCGAGCAGTGAATTTCAAACACAGATTCAACTACAAAGACCAGGGAGATTTTCCAACGTCTCGCAAAGAAGGGCACCTATTGGTAGATGGGTAAAAATAGAAAAAGCTGACATTGAATATCCCTTTGAGCATGGTGAAGTTATTAATTACACGTTGGATGGTGTATCAACAGACCCAGTCATTAAAGATACAGGCGTCCTTCCTAACTCAGTTGCCGGAGAGGAAGGAAAATGGTGACTATAAAACAGTTAGAGTTTAATGGCTGTGACATTGTAATTATTCCACAATACTTATCTAATTGACAGCAGGAAGAGAAGGAAGCATGTACATAATTTATTTTCTCCAAAACATGTATCCTGTTATGGGTATGCTTGTAAATGTTAAGGACTGGGGAGTTTTTCAGGATAAAAAACCCTGACTGAACCTAAACACTGCCAAAATCCTAGAGGAAAACCTGGTGCAGTCTGCTTTCCACCAGACACTGGGAAATTAATTCAGCAGGACAATAACCTAAAACACAAGGCCAAATATACACTGGAGTTGCTTACCAAGAAGACAGTGCATGTTCCTGATTGGCCGTGTTACAGCTTTGTCTTACATCTACTTGAAAATCTATGGAAAGACCTGAAAATTGTTGTCTGGCAAAGATCAACATCCAATATGACAGAGCTTGAATCATTTTGAAAATGTTGCACAATCCAGGTGTGGAAAGCGCTTAGAGGCTTACCCAGGAAGACTCCGAGCTGTAATCGCCGCCTAAGGTGCTTCAACAAAGCATTGACTCAGGGGTGTGAATATTTACAGTATGTAAATTATATATTTCTTTATTTCATTATCAATACATTTGCAAACATTTATAAAACATGCTTTCACTTTGTCATTATGGGGTATTGTGTGAAGATCCCATGTAGCTCAGTTGGTAGAGCTTTGTGCTTGCAATGCCAGGGTTGTGGATTCGATTCCGATGGGTGACCAGTATGAAAAAAAGTGTTAAAATGTATGCACACACTACTGTAAGAGTGTCTGCTAAAATGCAAATGTAAAAAAGCTGGGTGGGAAAAAAAGTCTATTAAATATTTTGAATTCAGGCTGTAGCACAACACAATGTGGAAAAGTCAAAGGTTATGCATAATTTCTGAAGGCACTAAGCATTTAACTGTACCTTTCATACCTGCTGTAAACTGTGTACATCACAAATAACATTTGATTTGAAGGGCAACCAACATGATCTATGTAGATTGTCGCAAAGCAGCCTAGAGCAACAATTTATTTGGGGTGTTTTTGTCTACTTTCTCCCTGGCCCATGGAAATAGACTAGTGAAGAGCCAAAAGTTATGGACTTGGGTGTTTCCTTTGTCGAAAACTATTTTCTCAGAAGTGTATTGTTTTGACTGAGAACCTCATGCAAAGTTTAGATGTGGAGGTATGTTTGTTTTTCTAATACAATGCAGGCTGTCCGCAAATGGACTGTCACATATACTCCCTCTCCTGCCTCTAGGTCATCAGGCTGCTGATTATCCCACACACCTGTCACCATCGTCTCGCGCACCTGCACCTCATGACACTCACCTGGACTCCATCACCTCCTTGATTATCTTCCCTATATCTGTCACTCCCCTTGGTTCTTTCCTCAGGTGTTATTGACTTTGTTTCATGTCGGTGCATTGTTTGTGTTTTGTGTTTATTGTTTATTTTATTTATTAAAAAACACTCACTCCCTGAACTTGCTTCCCGACTCTCAGCACACTCGTTACATGGACAGGCTTTTGCACCATTAGGAATGGAGACAGTTTTGTGCTTAGGGCACAGGTAATCTTGGTTAACCCAGAACTAAAGTCTCACGTAATTGGTCAGATGCTCTAATAAAGAGATGCTAGACTAAGGAGCGGAACCGGATCGAGGAGCTCCACCCTCTCTCTTTACAAAGTATGCGCAATTCTATGGGCCAAATATTCCCCCACATTTGTGAAATCATGATTTGTCCAAATAACCAGTGACGAAAAACCAAAGCACCGGAACTATTGCTGCTCGTTAGCAATCAGTGCCCATAACTGTGGTGGAATTATTGTAATCAAAAGGAGAGACTTAAACGATCAAATTTTATTATTTAATTACTGCAGTAATGGAGCTGGTTGGTAATCACCCCTGGAGGTGATCACTGAGAACTCAACGAGCTGGTTTGAGCCACAGCATTTTATAGCAAAGTCCATCCTTCAGTCTACATGACAGCAGATGTATGGAATGGGTCACAAGGTTAAGATTTGTATGAAAGATACTTAAAATTCACAGCAGACAGTATCTGCTGTAAAAACAGTTCTAATTGTGTAGACTCCAAGGTATGGCCCTGGAGTCATCTCTCCCTGGTACCTTATAGAACAGAAACATTAACTCATGCTCTGGAATGCGGTATTACCCAAAGACATGGTAAATCTTCCAGAGGCCCATCCTCAGTAGAACACATACAAATGAGCATTCTAACAACCCATTATTCTGTTGCATAAACAACCATTTGATGCAATTACAGCATTATAACATAATCTTGCCATTTTGCTCTCACATAGAATAAAGACAGATCTACATTACTATTGTTTACGTAGGCTGTCCACGAGAGATTAGGGCACACGTAGACAGTGCATTTCAACATACACATCTCACCTCTAGGGGGCAGCAGATACCAGGCCAGGTGCTGAGAGTGCAGGTAGCATAATCGCATTATTGGAAAACGAGGATTGTTCTGAGTGCAGGCTTAGTTGAGTCTGGGACAATTTTAGAATTTTAGCTAATCCTAGTCCTTTTCCTAACCTTAAATTAGGTAGTGCATCGTCAGTTTTCTTGTTATGTCAGTTACTGACAGTCACTCAATTAGCCCATGACAGCTAACATTTTATAGACTGCTAGATAAATTAGTCTATTTAAACCTTGTAGTAATCATGGCCGAATTACTGACCGGGCAGGAAAGGCACGTGCCCCGGGGCCCTGACCTCCATGGCAGAATGTGTAGAACTGGAAATTAGCTTTAAAACTGCAAAAAAAAATCTCAACCCTATGGCACCATGTGTAAAATTTCAGGAAATGAGCTTTCAAACCGCAAAGTTTTCACCACCATGGCAAAATGTGTATAATCACATGAAATTAGTCTTAAAACTGCAAAAATGTCTCTGCCCCACAGAAACATTTGTAGAATTCCAGAAAATGTGCTTTAAAACGGCAATATTTTCTCAACACCCCATGGCAAAATGTGTAGAATTACATTAACTTGAACAAATGTTTCTCTCCGACACCAAGAGGGGGACCAGTAAAACAATTGCCTGTGAAGACAAATCTCGCTTAGGGCCCCCAAAACGCTAGGGCCAGCCTTGATAACCTGCTATGAAAAGTCACTTCTGCTGTACAGGCCTGCCCGCAGAACAGCATGCGTTTCCAATAATGCAATACACCGGGCAGGTAGGCTTGACAAATTAGTAATTGCTCACAACTGTGGATGATTGAGGGTAATCAGTGAGTGAGAGGTGTATTGAGTAGCCTCAACTCTTTTTTTGTCTGTCACCATATGAACAAATGTAACCTGCTTGCGCCAGCCGACTAAGGGCTCAATCCTAAACCATCCCTTAAGCCCTGTGCCCTATGCACATCTGAGAGGAATTGACAATTAACCAAACTCGTAATAGCTCCACCTTGCCCTCTAGATGGAAGTTTTCCATATTGCTCATACCAATCAAATCCTCTCACATCTCCACAAGTGCATATGGATTAGGGGACGATTTGTGATTGTCCCTAGAGCTCGTATTGGACCTTGGTAAGTATGCTGTCTCCTGGTCGTGTAGGGGGAAAACGTTTATTCAGGTACTACCAGATCTTGTCCAATAAGTATACATACCGACTTTTATTTTCTGTTTGCTACAGTGTGCCCTATTGAACACAAATACAAAGAAGGTTTATTGTCACATACACCAGATAGGTGCCGTGACTTTTTTTTTCAAGGTCAGCCATAGTGGTACAGCACTCCTGGAACAAATTAGGGTTCAGTGCCTTGCTCAAGGGCACATCAACAGATTTTTCAAACTCGGCTCAGGTATTTGAACCAGCAACCTTTTGGTTACTGGCCCAACATTCTAACCACTAGGCTACTTGCCGCCCTGGGTACCACTGCCCTGGGTCTTAATTGTCTTTACCTTTGGTGTGCATTGGTGTGCATAGACTAAACTCATTGTTGTGAATAATACTGCTTCTGGGCTCAAATGTAAAGTGTGAAGATTTCCCTTGTCAATCGTTGTCAGGGAGGGCAGGACCGAGTTTGGGAAAACCTGGACTAGGTTTGCATATTCAAATCTCATCACGGACACCTTTAGCATTTTTGCAAATTAACAACTTACTACTTTTTAGTTAAAATGTTACATAGGATGGTAACACTTATCCTAACATGAACATTAGCCACAACAAATTGGAATTCATAACATAGCATACGAAATGGATGATGGACATCCACAAATTAATACATACCATCCGAAGCGTAACATATCATATTAATTCTAGTGTCCCGGATTTACATTTACTATGTTACGCCTGCCCCCGAGTTCAAGTTGATGTGTGTGTGTGCGTGTGCACAGTTGGTGATCCAACTATTATGTATAGAGAAGCAGGGGACAAATCCTACACAAACAAAGTGCATTTCAATGAGTGCCTAGGGAAGGGTGGTTTTGTACAAAAGGCAACTTCAATCTTATGTGGGAGGGTAGCTATTCCATGTTGAGTTATTGCAAGGGATTTTTGTTTACCACTAACACCAGAGGCTTTTGTAGTTGTTGGACATTAGCCATAAAATGTGCTGCTTTGTCTACAAACCTAAGCTTTGTTATTCTTCCCCACAGTTTTTCTCAGGTTCTTTCTCTCCCCAACTCCCACACTCACTGTCTGTCCCTTATTATCTCTTTAATCCTCCAGCCACTCCTGAGGATTTATGGAATCTGATATGAGATAGGACATTTAATTAAAATCATAATTAAAGAGGATCTAATCATAAGCACACACCTGCTACACTTCACCGGGACATTGGATTCAACTGCGGAGGTTTTAGGTCTACATGTGTTAAGTAGCTCTTCATTCTTAATTGATTCATGCGCCATATGCTTGATGTGTCAGAAGGGAATCATACTCCTCTTCATAGTCTTGCTCAGGTTGACATAGCATACAGTTAACATGGGATTTATAGGTTATGACAGGTTAATACAGTTATGGCAGACATTCACACCATTACAATTATACAGATGCACCATTGCCATACGGATTTAACAATTATTTTCCCTAAAGGCAATCATCCCCTAGATCAGGGGTGGGCAACTCCAGTCCTCGAGGGCCTGATTGGTGGCACACTTTTTCTCCATCTCTAGCAAACACAGCTGATTAGTCAAATTACATTCTAAACTGAAGCTCATGATTAGGTGATTATTGGAGTCAGGTGTGTTAGCTGGGGATGTGGCAAAACTGTGACACCAATCAGGCCCTCGAGGACTGGAATTGCCCACCCCTGCCCTAGATCAATACACTTAAAAAGCTGCAATTGCTTCATGGAGTCAATAGCGTCCAAGCTGCTGGACAACCTGTGTTCTGGTGCAAAGAGGAACGAGGCCTCTGTCTCTACGCTTTATTTTGGTTGTTAAAGTCAATAACATCACCTTTCAGCTGCGGCCAACTGTGCGGAGCTCTTTATCAAAAACAATAATATCAGAGTTGTGCATTGTAACGCAACTGAAATGGTTGCCTTGTTTATTGATGCATGGTATAATGGAGAATTGATCAAGGGCTTTTAGGATGTGCTGTTGTAGATGCATTGAGCGACATTGGTCGAATTGCAGTCTGTAGTTATACTGGGTAACAATTTACTGTATGCAGCTACTGTACATAAGACTACATTCAGCTACATAACAGCTACAACACATTTTAACATCCATCAAAGGCAGTTATTAACATCATGAATAGCTGCACAAGATGTTATAAAGTATTGCGGCTGCAAGCTTGAGTCAAGATCTGAGAAGATCCATCTGTGTATTTGCCCATCTTGGCTTATGATATGCTTGTTAATAAGGACAGTTGGTTTTGCGTTCAGAGTCATTTTTCCTGTAGTCATTTTGACAAACAAATACCTGAAAAAATCCAATATGTATGTCTAAAATGCCCAAAAAGGCATATTGAAGGAAATGTATTTTCCAAAAAAAGAGCTCAGCCAGTAACCCCAGATAAGATGTTTCAAAGCATTTTTTGTTAGAACCAAGCCCCTTGGTTGCTTGCCTTGGGGGGCAACCAAAGGAACTGCTCATTCCTTTACCTGCAGGCTATCAAACCATTAACACCTGCCAGACCATTCAGTTCTGTAGCCTCTAGATATCTGACATTCCCTCCTCTGTGGGAACATAGTTTATCCCAGTCATGCCTATGTTCACCAGTGGTAGAACCAGATTCCCAGCTCTGTTAGAATAGTAGAGTCACGTGCAGATCTGGAATAGAAAAGGAGTTGATCCATTGCCTGCCTTTCTCTGCAGACTAAAAACCAATGCATTTAAATCCTGGGCTGGGTGTCTGATTCTCTCTACCTTTACCAACAAAGTGTATACTCGTTCACTCCCCTCCATGTATTTAAAAGCAGTGAAAACTCTCTAACGTGATTACACCAATCCAAGTCCAGATATTTTAAATCCAAAAGGGGCAAGTGAACAAGTGTACTCTTCAGGGAGAACGGTAGAGAATCAGACCAGGAACTATGGAACTATTTTGGGTTATTGAATGACAATGTCTCAACTGTATATTTGCGCATGTATGCAATCATGCATGTATTGTATGTTTAAAATGTTTTATTTTATATCTGCAAGCTGTTTTCACCAGTAAGCCCCTCCTTCCCTTACCTTCCCCATCATCTCAACATCATACCAGAAACCTATAGTCACACTGCAGTAAATTGACTACTTGGCACTGACCAAACAAGCAGATGCAGTAAAAATATTTTGGCTACAGATGTCAATTATGTAAAAGACATGGGAGGAAAAAAAGCTAATGTTCGCCATGCGGCAACACAGAAAGCACCTGATCTCCATTCAGCAGACCCTTTTGAAAAATACTATCCTAACAGTTCCTTAGAATTTGAGTCGCTAATTCACCATGATTTGGGGGGCAAATGGATCTGTAATTAGCCTCAAATGAAAGTTTGGCTGGACTACTTTTGTGGTTATTGCCAATTCTCTGATTAAGTCCCTCTGCCTCTCAGCTTCCATTAAGCAAATAAGTTGGCTTTACTCAAAAATAATTAGGAAACCGACTGCCTTGGAATCAGTACAGGCTAAAGTTAGGAGAACTTGTCGATCCAGTGTCTGATTTTATGTCCGTGAATTAATGTTTGTCCTCATTCACAATGTTTTACAGTACTCAGAAAGAAAGATGCAGTTATTTTTATTTATTTTCTACCCCTTTTTCGATCTTGTCTTATCGCTGAAACTCCAACTTGCTCGGGAGGCTATGGTCGAATCATGCGTCCTCTGAAACATGACTCGCCAAACCATGCTTCTTAACACCCACCCGCACCAATTTGTCGGAGGAAACACTGTTCAACTGACGACCAAAGTCAGCCTGTAGGCCCCCGGCCCGCCACAAGGAGTTGTTAGAGCGCAACGAGCCAAGTAAAGCCCCCTCAGCCAAACCCTCCCCTAACCCAGACAATTGTGCGCCTACCTAGGGGACTTCCGATCACAGCTGGTTGTGATTCAGCCTGGGATCGAACATGGGTCTGTAGTGATGCCTCTAGCACTGCAAAGTGCCTTAGACCACTGCACCACTCAGGAGGCCAGAAAGATGCAGTTCTGATGATTGTTTTGCACACGCTCAGTAGAGACAGCGCTGTAACTTTTTGACATCACTGGTGCACTGGAGTTTGAGGAATTCCAGGAGTATACGATGAGAAACATACAGGTAACTAACATCGAGTGGCTGCTGCCAACATACTGACTCAACTCCAGCTCACTTTCATAATGGAAATTGATCAAAGATGTATCACTAAGCACTTTAAACAATGCCACTTAATATATTGTATATACTGTACTCTATATCATCTACTGCATCTTGCCATCTTTATGTAATACATGTATCACTAGCCACTTTAAACTATGCACTTTTATGTTACATACCCTACATTACTCATCTCATATGTATATACTGTACTCGATACCATCTACTGCATCTTGCCTATGCCGTTCTGTACCATCACTCATTCATATATCTTTATGTACATATTCTTTATCCCTTTACACTTGTGTGTATAAGGTAGTAGTTGTGGAATTGTTAGGTTAGATTACTCGTTGGTTATTACTGCATTGTCGGAACTAGAAGCACAAGCATTTCGCTACACTCGCATTAACATCTGCTAACCATGTGTATGTGACAAATAATATTTGATTTGAGTTAACTGCCAAAATAAAGGAAACACCAACATAAAGTCTCTTAGTAGGGAGTTGAGTCACCACGAGCCAGAACACTTTTAATTCACCTTGGCATAGAGTTCCAGAGAGTTTTAGAATCTATTGGAGGGATGCAACACCATTCTTCGACAAGAAATTCCATCATTTAGTGTTTTGTTGATGGTGGTGGAAAATGAAGTCACAGGCGCCGCCCCAGAATCAAGTGTTCAATTGGGTTGAGATCTGGGGACTGAGATGGCCATGGCATATGGTTTACATCGTTTTCATGCTCATCAAACCATTCAGTGACCACTCGTGCCATGTGGATGGGGGCATAGTCATCCTATTGGGCATAGCAATGGTAGCCAAAATAATGGCCTGCCCAGCATTTTTATACATGCTCAGCAACCACACCTCTGTTGAAGCATCTGCTTTCAATATACTTTGTATCTCTCATTTACTCAAGGGTTTCCACTATTTTGGCAGTTAACTGTATATCACTAACTAACCCTGGGGCCACAGCATCCTGCCCTTAGAGCCACAGCCTCCTATGGGCCTGCTAATAAATCTCCTCACTCAATATAAAGCTCTGCTTCTGGCTTTCAAATTATTGCGTAACCTTGTTCCGGCTACCCTAATAACCTCTGAGGATATGTCCCAGCTTTTACAATATTCCCACCGCTAGCCCAGGTAAAATGGATATCATCCTCTTCAATCATGCCCATGATCTCTTGCATTGCCTTCAAAACATAGTGTAAAATGTAGACTAACACTCAGTGGAATATACTGTAGTCAGTTTAGATTGATCCCACTTCTTCTCTTAGATTGAATCCATCTTCTCCTGCATAGAGGGATTTCACTCAAACGTTCACAGACATGGTTGTACAGTCAATGAGGTTTGTGTGTGTCGGCTAAGGTATGTTTTCGTTTATTCTGCTTATAAATACTTCAGAAGTACTCAAAAATAGCACAACGAGATCAAATAATATTTTACTGGTCGCGTACACACACATTGTTTACCAGTACAGCAAATTGGCATCTGACATAGATTTTTGGCAGTATAAAAGCCTCTTACTCATCTCTCACATGGTTGGAATGTGTGTTTGGATTGCAACAATGGTAGTCACTCTTTTTAATACACAAGTATTAAAAAGAGTTAGCCTTGACAAGAGGTGAGGGTAAACTCTATATAGAAAGCATCACATTTTTTTATGACAATGGCTGACAGAGCACATTCAAAATCCAAGTGAAGAATGTGGGGAAGGCTAGCTCTGTACCTTTTGAATAATTCTTGCATAAGTTGTATGGGTTGCAAACCAGCATTATACATAAATGTTTAGGTAGCAGAATACACCTTTAACTCCAATTCTTGTTTGACAAATTCACACTGGAACTCTTTCAACAAAATCACCAAACTATTGAAGAAACATAAAATATTATATATTTGGGGGGGGGGGGGGTTGAGATTGCATAAGCTATTAGTAAACTCAGCAAAAAAAGAAACGTCCTCTCACTGTCAACTGTTTATTTTCAGCAAACTTAACATGCGTAAATATTTCTATGAACATAAGATTCAACAACTGAGACGTAAACTGAATAAGTTCCACAGACATGTGACTAACAGAAATGGAATAATGTGTCCCTGAACAAGGGGGGGGGGGTCAAAATCAAAAGTAACAGTCAGTATCTGGTGTGGCCACTGGTACCGCAGTGCATCTCCTCCTCATGGACTGCACCAGATTTGCCAGTTCTTGCTGTGAGATGTTACCCCACTCTTCCAACAAGGCACCTGCAAGTTCCCGGACATTTCTGGGGGGAAATGGCCCTAGCCCTCACCCTCCGATCCAACAGGTCCCAGACGTGCTCAATTGGATTGAGATCCGGGCTCTTTGCTGGCCATGGCAGAACACTGACATTCCTGTCTTGCAGGAAATCACGCACAGAACGAGCAGTATGGCTGGTGGCATTGTCATGCTGGAGGGTTATGTCAGGATGAGCCTGCAGGGAAGGGTATCACATGAAGGAGGAAGATGTCTTCCCTGTAATGCACAGCGTTGAGATTGCCTGCAATGACAACAAGCTCAGTCCAAAGATGCTGTGACACACTGCCCCAGACCATGACGAACCCTGTCACGAGAATTTTCAATCCCAATGATGATAACAATCACTATAGCTTTGACCAATTCCCCCTAAGTGGTAAAGCTAGGGTTAATAAGAATTAGGCAAAGACTCAGATAATGCAAAAGGTTCGTTGTAGTTTATTCATGAGCTCTAAAGTCAACCAAAATTTGAACAGCCTTTATTACCCCCGCTACGCACGCACGCACGCACACACACAGACAGGTTTATCACTTTTCTACCAGCCTTGGCAGTAGATTAGAGGCCTTGGAAGGGCTCTCCTGTTGTCAGCTTTTTCAGAGTTATCATGTGTAGTCTACCAGCCTCTGTTTTCTCCACATATTTCTCCCTCTTAACTTGTCCCACACATGTATTATTGGAATATAGTCTTATATGTTTCAGGGTGGAATTCTTTAGTCATTACTTTAAACATATAAATTCCCTTATCAATCCACCCTTTGACTAAATATTACACACTGATATGTCAACCTTGATTGTGATTGGAATTATAAATGTCACACAAAATCAAACCAAATCAAACAAAACCAATATACATGTATTAATTAACCTCATCAAGGTTGTTCTAGGCCTATCTCCAATTATAACTCTTCTTTTTAGGATTTTCATTATAGTCTCATCCAACATGGGCTCCTCGTGGTTGAAAGAATCGGAGCCGTCTACTAGTCCTGGAGGCATGTAGTTGTCATCCCACTGGTCGGAGCTCGGAATTGGTCCGTACCTCAACCTTTGTTGCGTCTTCGATCTCTCTAGAGTCCTGGTAATTTAACCTCACACATGGCATATACTCATCAAACACAATATCAATACACTCATACAGGTGAAAGAAGCCCACATTTTCCAAACATACTATCGAACCACCCAGTCAGGGAGGTATCCACCCCAGAGTTCTCTGCTAACTCATTAGCCAATGTGGTTAAACCAGCCAGGGCCTTGGTCACTGATCCATCTGGAGCTGTGTTATTAGGAATAAATGTGCAGCAATGAACCCCTATCATTCTACATACCCCGTCCTTTTCTGCCAATAACATATCGAGAGCCAGCCTACTTTGCCAGGTCATGAGGGAGGTGGCGGATAATTGGTTAGAGATCCCCTTTACTGCATCCCTGGTTTCATTCATGAATCTCTGTTGATTATAATAGATGGTATTAATCCAATCCACATTTTTATTTATTGTCAATTACCAAAAGAATGTAGTGGTAAAGCCTTCACCTATTTGATTCATAGCTTTGTATTAATCTGGAACTCCACTGGGGATGCCAATAGCATCCATCTAGACAGGGCTACTCCCATCCTGGTCAAAACTCCTCCTGTGCCTACTTTGGCCTCCTATAACTGGCCTCTGATGACTAACTCGAACTGGTTGGACCAATAACACCGGGGCGCAAGTACCTAACCACCATTTTGGTAGTGTCTGTCATATGCGACCTTTGCTGGTACAAGCCTACCATACATCAGTTATAGGTGCTGTGAGGTTAAGAATTTTCTCCTGTACTTCCAAACCTAAGTCAGTCACATCAACTATTGCCTTACAGCCATTAAAATTACCTAAGTTCTTGGTGCCATTCTTGTATCTATAACACTGGTACTCATCAGGAGTTAAGTGAACCGAGGTGGGTTGGCCGAGTACTTCAATCTGGCCAACCCAATCCCTGTACAGTTGTCTGCTTCCCTAGGAAATTGTTTAATGTTTACCTTAAATCCTACATCTTGACTTTCTTTGACTCCTATTCTGTAAGTCACTTGTCCTTGATGGTCAGTATTTTTTGTTTGTTTTTTATTTCTTATCAATGACAACTGCGTCATATAATTAGTACCGGAAGATGGTGGATCTGAATGTATCAGAAAGATTACCAAGACTATGATGCACCTCAGAGTCCCTAATATTCCTAAAAACCGCCAACCTTCTCCTGCCCTTAGTCGGTCTGCTAGGTACCACCCCATACTCACACCTCTAGGACCACACACAGTGATGAACGGTCAGGATAGGGAATCTTCGTTAAGGAGGTAACCCCCAGACCCTGTTGGTACTCGGTTCTTCTCCTAACTCTGTGTGATCAGCAGTGCTTATGTGTTCCTACCTCTTTGTAGTGGGTAATGTGGACCCAAGTGACTCTCTCAGCTATTCTGATGGCAAAGGCGGTGGTTAACTGTTAGGAATAAATAAATGATTTATATGTTTAATGACTAAATGATTTATATGTTTAAAGGATTGTGACAGTTAACAGAATTCTACCCTGTCTGATAAAGGCATGTTTCTACATAGGCAAAGAGGAAGTGTTAACAGACACATTGTGACAAACAAGTTGTGGCCACTGAAACTAACAGGAGGTAAGTCTCCCTACCCAGGGTGGGGAGAAACCGTTAGGCTTGTAGCAGATGATGTGATAGCATAACATAAGCAATGTGTATGCGTTGGAATGGAATTTAACAGCAGCTTTGTCATTTGTCAGAGGGGAGGAAGAACATTTAGGACGCTGTGTGTGATGTGATATATAAACCAATGTATGTTGTATTGAGGTAGAGCTCTCAAGAATAAATGGCACTGACTATTTTTAAACTGGTCTCCGTCTGTTTCACTTCCCCAGAATCTTACAACCTCTGGGTGCAGACTGAGTGTTTTAATTGAATTGGTTAATGAATACATAGGAATTAAAATTCCTCTAACATTAACAGAACATGGTATGGGCCTTCCCAACGGGGCTGCTTCCAGTCTTTTCTCCTGAGGGACTGGATCCACACCCAGTCTCCTGGTTGGATTGAGTGAATCACCTTCTCCTGTAATTCACCTGTTGGACACAAAATCTTGGACATACGGGTTTGGTTAACTTCTTATGGCTGCAATCCCGTTAACGGGATGATATGACAACAGCCAGTGAAAGTGCAGGGCGCCAAATTCAAAAAACAGAAATCTCACAATTAAAATTCCTCAGACATACATGTGTCTTATACCATTTTAAAGGTAATCTTGTTGTTAATCCCACCAAAGTGTCCGATTTCAAATAGGCTTTTCAGCGAAAGCACTACAAACGATTATGTTAGGTCACCACCAACTTACAGAAAAATTCTGCCATTTTTCCAGCCAAAGAGAGGAATCATATACTTAGCCATAAATATGCACATTTTTCGAACAAAAGATAGATTTATTGTGTAACATGTTATAGGACTGTCATCTGATGAAGTTGTTTCTTGGTTAGTTTGGTTGGTTCTTGGTTAGTTAGGTTGGCTTTGTGCATGCTACCTGTGCTGTGAAAAATGTCTGTCCTCCTTTTTTATTTGGTGGTGAGCTAACATAAATATATGTGGTGTTTTCTCTGTAAAACATTTAAAAAATCGGACATGTTGGCTGGATTGACAAGATGTTTATCTTTCAAATGCTGTATTGGACTTGTTAATGTGTGAAAGTTAAATATAAAAAAAAAAATAGATTTTGAATTTCACGCCGTGCACTTGAGCTGGATGTTGTCATAGGTGTAGGTTATTTAGGTTGGTTCTAGGTTAGTTAGGTTGGCTTGTGCATGCTACTGCATGCTACCGTTTGCTGTGAAAAACTGTCTGTCTGTCTTTTGTATTTGGTGGGGAGCTAACATAAGTATATGTGGTGTTTTCTCTGTAAAACATTAAAAAAAATCGGACATGTTGGCTAATTCACAAGATGTTTATCTTCAAATGCTGTATTGGACTTGTTAATGGTGTGAAAGTTAAATATTTCAAAAAAAAAAAATTTGAATTTGCCGCTCTTCCTTTTCAGTGGAATGTGAAGGAGTGTGTATATTATACATAGTATTTTACACACACAAACTTATAAATGCACGATCACGAACGCTCACACACACACACACACACCGCTAGCGCAACCCTGGCCCAGACAGGTTAAACATATAAATTCCCTTATCAGACCCTCCACCTCTAAATCGATCCGCCTCCAGAGTATAGAGCACACTCATTCCTTCAACGATAAATGCAAATCCGACCATCCCCCTCAGTGAAGAGCACTTTTTGCCAGTCCTGTCTGGTGCAAGCGACGGTAGGTTTGTGCCCAAAGGCGACGTTGTTGCCGGTGATGTCTTGTGAGACCTGCCGTACAACAGGCATACAAGCCCTCAGCCTCTCTCAGCCTATTGTGAACAGTCTGAGCACTGATGGAGGGATTGTATGGTCCTGGTGTAACTCGGGCAGTTGTTGTTGCCATCCTGTACCTGTCCTGCAGGTGGGATGTTCGCATGT
Organism: Salvelinus sp. IW2-2015; assembly: GCF_002910315.2. Lineage (NCBI taxonomy): Eukaryota > Metazoa > Chordata > Actinopteri > Salmoniformes > Salmonidae > Salvelinus > Salvelinus sp. IW2-2015. Next base: position 16,804,012 of record NC_036863.1, read on the forward strand.
ACTGATCCTGTGCAGGTGTTACACGTGGTCTGCCACTGCGAGGACAATCAGCTGTCGGTCCTGTCTCCCTGTAGCGCTGTCATAGGCGTCTCACAGTACGGACATTACAATTTATTTCCCTGGCCACATCTGCAGTCCTCATGCCTAAGGCACGTTCACGCAGATAAGCAGGGACCCTGGGCATCTTTCTTTTGGTGTTTTTCAGAGTCAGTAGAAAGGCCTCTTTAGTGTCCTAAGTTTTCATTACTGTGACCTTAATTGCCTACCGTCTGTAAGCTGTTAGTGTCTTAACGACCGTTCCACAGGTGCATGTTCATTAATTGTTTATGGTTCATTGAACAAGCATGGGAAACAGTGTTTAAACCCTTTACAATGAAGATCTGTGAAGTTATTTGGATTTTTACGAATTATCTTTGAAAGACACGGTCCTGAAAAAGGGACGTTTCATTTTTTGCTGAGTTTAGTATAAGATTTAAAACAACAGATGGCAACTTGACACTGATCAAGTCAGTTAAGCATTGCATTCTTCTAATACCCTAATACACTGCCATGTTTGTCAGTGGAGGCTGCTGAGGGGAGGACGGCTCATAATTATGGCTGGAACGGAGCAAATGGAATGTGATCAAACACATGGAAACCAAGTGTTTGGTACCATTCCACTGATTCCGCTCCAGCCATTACCACGAGCCTGTTCTCCCCAATTAAGGTGTCACCAACCTCCTGTGATTTGTGTGGTTCTGTATGTAGCATCACAACACAGGCCCAAGATCCCTTCCAAATGTGCTATCATGCTAATAGGAGAAAGCTGTGCAGCATTATCAGCTGGGAGCTGAGCACCTGTTTCAGCAATATGTGTTAAACAGATGCTGTTAACCTCATTGAAAGGCCCAGCATTGTTTGTCAAAGGGATGAGTGGGATAAAGAGGTGATGGGTCTGGTCTGTTTTGGTCGTCCTCTAGCAGTGGTGGAAACCCTGTTGCACCATCTGTTTGGCTTGGGAGGGAGGCAGGGAGTGTGTGTGTGTAAGGAGCAGCCCACCATGCCTAAACCCTGGGTTTCTTCAATGGACATGACATGGACCATTCATACCGACCCCGACACTGAGGTGAAGAAGGTGGAACAGCGCCTCTTCAACCTCAGGCAACTGAAGAAATTTGGCATGGGCCCTCAGATCCTCAAGAAGTTCTACAGCTGCACCATTGAAGGTGTCTTGACCGGCTGTATCACCGCCTGGTATGTCAACTGCACCACTCTTTAACCACAAGGCTCTACAGAGGGTGGTGCGGACTGCCCAATACATCACAAGGAGCAAGCTCCCTGCCCTCCAGGACATTTACACCAGGAGTTTGAGGAAGGCCTGGAAGATCGTCAAGGCCTCCAGTCTCCTGAGCCATGGACTGTTCAAAATCAAATACAATTTTATTTGCCAAATTCAACAGGTGTACAGTGAAATGCTGTCTTACAAGATGTTTCCCAAAGATGCAGTGTTGAAGAAAAAAATAAAAACATGAGAAGTACACACTCAAGAATGAAGCTATATACAAGTACCACCAATACCAAATCAATGTGAAGGGATACAGACACCTCCAAAATTATTGGCACCATTGATAAAGATGAGCAAAAAAAGACTGTATAAAATGAATACAAATACGAGCAACACGTTACTGCCAAAATAAAGGAAACGCCAATATAAAGTGTCTTAATAGGGTGTTGGGCCAGAACAGCTTCAATGCATCTTGGCAAAGATTCTTCAACTGTCTGGAACTCTATTGGAGGGATGCGACACCCTTCTTTCACGAGAAATTCCATAATTTGGTGTTTTGTTGATGGTGGTGGAAAATGCTGTCTCAGGCGCCGCTCCAGAATCTCCAGAATTGGGTTGAGATCTGGTGACAGATGGCCATGGCATATGGTTTACATCGTTTTCGTGCTCATCAAAACATGTAGTGCCCTGTGGATGGGGGCATTGTCATCCTATGGGGGAATAGCCATGGTAGCCAAAATAACGGCCTGCCCTGCATTTTTATACATGACCCTTAATATGATGGGATGTTAATTAACAATATACTTTGCATCCCTCATGTTTTCCATTATTTTGGCAGTTACCTGTATATTGTATGCAAAAAAAAAAATGGGGATATTATATTTTATACAAAATCATTGACACCCGATTTCATAAAACTTTGTGCACTTAGCCTTTTTCTATAATGTTTTATGAGGTTGAAGAACATATTGGGAGGGATTATAGACCATTCCTCCATACAGAATCTTTCCAGATCCTTGACATCCTTTGGTCTGCGCTTATGGACTGCACTCTTCAATTCAAACCACATGTTTTCAATGGGGTTCATGACCGGAGAACAGTGGAGGCTCCTCGGAGGAGGAAGGGGATGACCAATGTTCCCTCAACATGTTTTGCACTGAGCAAATTTAACTTGAAGGTTGTGAAAATTCTGTGCAACTTCTGGCGCTCATTTATTGTGAACACTGAGGCTGTATCCGCTTTAAATTACAGTTTTAACACTGGCCAAGTAGGCTACTGTGGCTATTTGATCATAATGTCGGCCTACTATCAACAAATTGAGAAAAATGCATCCCATAACATTTTAACATGGGAATAACTGTTCTATCATTAAGCTTACACTAGCAGCCAATGTGTGGCATTTCAAGAAATGCACACATTTTGGGCTCTTGTAGGAAGCAACCACTCCTCCACTGTTGACTAGAACTTTTCTATAACTGCACTAATAACTCACTAACTAGCAAAGAATATGAACAAATGTGCACAGGTGGCTACATGTAGCTCTCGCTTTTATCTTAAAAGAAACTCGACTGCTCATGCTGAAACAGAGTACCGTTCAAAGTGAATGGCACAGATCCATATATGGCAATGGCTATTTGCATATAGGCCTACTGCAGCTCTAATTGGTTATGGTGCACCGGTCTGTGTCAATGCAATAGAATCCTACTCCAATGCACTCTCCCTTCAAAAAAATCTCTTGCAGTTAGTTTTGCATACTAAGTCTTGCATGGTTTGTTTTGTGTCGGTATGTTACATAGAAATTGGCCAACATTGCGTTGATTCGATCACAATTCCCACAGTAGAGAGAAATGTTGATAGTGTTAACTAAAGTAAATTTTGAGTAAATTTCAATCTTGTGCTTCTCTGCACAGGCACATATTTTTCTGGAGGCTCATGGTTCTCCCCCCCTTCCATAGACTTACACAGTAATTATGACAACTTCCAGAGGATGTCCTCCAACCTATTAGGGCTCTTGCAACATGAACTGACATATTATCCACCCAATCAAAGGATCAGAGAATGAATTTAGTACTGAAATCATTTTCACACTTATCGTTTTGAGAATTCGTTTTGTTAACTTGTTCAACAAAATCTCTCTGAGAAATTGTATTGGTAAAATATTAAACAATATACATACAGTAGCTCGGTATTTGGATTATTTATTTTAGTCTTTTTTTGCTCATCTTTATCTAGGGTGCCAATCATTTAAGGCGACTGTATGTAGTAATTTAAGTAGATACTTTTGGTCATGTCGTATGTCGACGCCTGCTGGTCGACCATCTCATTCCAAAATCATGGGCATTACTATGGAGTTGGTCCCGCCTTTGCTGCTATAACAGCCTCCGCTCTTCTGGGAAGGCTTTCCACTAGATGTTGGAAGATTGCTGTGGGGACTTGCTTCCATTCAGCCAGAAGACCATTAGTGAGGTCGGGCACTGATGTTTGGGTGATTAGGCCTGGCTCGTAGTCTGCGTTAAAATCCGATGGGGTTGAAGTCAGGGCTCTGTGCAGGCCAGTCAAGTTTTTCCACACCGATCTCAACAAACCATTTCTGTATGGACCTCCTTTATGCATGTGGGCATCGTTATGCTGAAACAGGAAAGGGCCTTCACCAAATTGTTGCCACAAAGTTGGAAGCACAGAATCGTCTAGCCCGAACCATGAAAAACAGTCCCAATCTATGATTGCTCCTCCACCAAACCTTGCAGTTGGCAGTATTCATTAGGGCAGGCGGCGTTCTCCTGACATCTGCCAAACCCGGATTTGGCCGTCGGCCAGCCAGACGGTGAAGCGTGATTCAGCACTCCAGAGAAAGCGTTTCCACTGCTCCAATGGTCGTGAGCTTTACACCACTCCAGTCGAAGCTTGGCATTGCGCATGGGGATCTTAGGCTTGTGTGCGGCTCGGCCATGGAAACCCATTTCATGAGGCTCCCGACAAACAGTTCTTGTGCTGATGTTGCTTCCAGAGGCAGTTTGGAACTCGGTAGTAAGTGTTGCAACCAAGGACAAATGATTTTTACGCATTACGCAGTTCAGCACTTAGCGGTCTCGTTCTGTGAGCTTGTGGCCTACCACTTCACAGTTGAGCCTTTGTTTGCTCAGAGACATTTCTACTTCAATATACAATAACAGCACATACAGTTGATCGGGGCAGCTCTAGCAGGGCAGAAATTTGACGAACTGACTTGTTGGAAAGGTGGCATCCTATGATGCTGCCACGTTGAGAGTCACTGAGCTGTTCAGTGAAGGCCATTCTACTGCCAATGTTTGTCTATTGAGATTGCATGGCTGTGTGCTCGATTGTATACACCCGTCAGCAAAGGGTGTGTCAGAAATAGCCGAATCCACTAATTTGAAGGGTTGTCCACATACTTTTGTATATATAGTGTGTGTCCGGGTAGCCATTGGTTAGCTATTCAACAGTCTAATTGCTTGGCGATAAAAGCTGTCTCGGAGCCTGTTGAGACCTGATGCTCCAGTAACGCTTGCCTGACGGTAGCACAGAGAACAGTCCATGGCTTAGGTACAGCCTTGTGGTTGAGGGCGGTGCAGTTGCCATACCAGGCGGTGATGCAACCAGCCAAGATGCTCTCAATGGTGCAGCTGTAGAACTTCTTTGGATTCTGAGGGTCCATGCCAAATTTCTTCAGCCTCCTGAGGGAGAATAAGCACTGTTGTACCCTCTTCACGACTGTGCAGGTGTGTGTGGACCATATTAATTCCTGTGGACACAGTGGAACTTGAAGCTCTCGAATCAGCTCCACGACAGTCCCGTTGATGTAGATGGGGGCATGCTCCCCCTGTTTCCTGTTGTCTATGCTCAGGTCTTGCAGATGTTGAGGGAGATTGTTGGCCTGTCACCACACTGCCAGCCAGGTCTTTGACCTCCTGTCTCATCACTGTCGGTGATCAGTTCTACCACCGTAGTGTCATCAGCAAACTTAATGATGGTGTTGGAGTCATGCATGGCCAACCAGTCATGGGTGAACAGGGAGTATAGGATGGGACTAATCACACACCCCTGGTTGGCCCCTGTGATGAGGGTCAGTGTGGCTGAGGTGTTGCTGCCTACCCTTACCACCTGGGGGCGGCCTGTCAGAAAGCCTAAGCTTGGTGACGAGCTTGGAGGGGACTATGATGTTGAACGCTGAGCTGTAGTCAATGAACAGGACACTCTTACTAACTGTTGTGGCTGCTTTGCATGATGTATTGTTGTCTCTACCTTCTTGCCCTTTGTGCTGTTGTCTGTGCCCAATAATGTTTGTACCATGTTTTGTGCTGCTACCATGTTGTTGTCATGTTGCTACCATGCTGTGTTGTCATGAGTTGCTGCCTTGCTATGTTGTTGTCTTAGGTCTCTTTATGTAGTGTTGTCTCTCTTGTCGTGATGTTTTCTTTTTTATTTCACCTTTATTTAGCCAGGTAGGCCAGTTGAGAACAAGTTCTCATTTTCAACTGCGACCTGGCCAAGAAAAAGCAAAGTAGTACGACAAAAAACAACAGTTACACGTGGGATAAACAAAAGTACAGTCAATAACACAATAGAAAAATCTATATACAGTGTGTGCGAAATGTGTGTTTAGTCCTATATTTATACACTGCTCAAAAAAATAAAGGGAACACTAAAATAACACATCCTAGATCTGAATGAATGAAATATTCTTATTAAATACTTTTTTCTTTACATAGTTGAATGTGCTGACAACAAAATCACACAAAAATTATCAATGGAATCAAATTTATCAACCCATGGAGGTCTGGATTTGGAGTCACACTCAAAATTAAAGTGGAAAACCACACTATAGGCTGATCCAACTTTGATGTAATGTCCTTAAAACAAGTCAAAATGAGGCTCAGTAGTGTGTGTGGCTCCACGTGCCTGTATGACCTCCCTACAACGCCTGGGCATGCTCCTGATGAGGTGGCGGATGGTCTCCTGAGGGATCTCCTCCAGACCTGGACTAAGCATCCGCCAACTTCTGGACAGTCTGTGTGCAACGTGGCATTGGTGGATGGAGCGAGACATGATGTCCCAGATGTGCTAATTGGATTCAGGTCTGGGAACGGGCGGGCCAGTCCATAGCATCAATGCCTTCCTCTTGCAGGAACTGTTGACACACTCCAGCCACATGAGGTCTAGCATTGTCTTGCATTGGAGGAACACAGGTTCAACCGCACCAGCATATGGTCTCACAAAAGGAGTCTGAGGATCTCATCTCGGTACCTAATGGCAGTCAGGCTACCTCTGGCGAGCACATGGAGGGCTGTGGCGGCCCCCAAAGAAATGCACCCACACACATGACGGACCACGCCAAACCGGTCATGCTGGAGGATGTTGCAGGCAGCAGAACGTTCTCCACGGCGTCTCCGACTCTGTCACGTCTGTCACATGTGCTCAGTGTGAACTGCTTTCATCTGTGAAGAGCACAGGGCGCTAGTGGCGAATTTGCCAATCTTGATGTTCTCTGGCAAATGCTAAACGTCCTGCACGGTGTTGGGCTGTAAGCACAACCCCCACCTGTGGACGTCGGGCTCATACCACCCTCATGGAGTCTGTTTCTGAACGTTTGAGCAGACACATGCACATTTGTGGCCTGCTGGAGGTCATTTTGCAGGGCTCTGGCAGTGCTCCTCCTGCTCCTCCTTCACAAGGCGGAGGTAGCGGTCCTGCTGCTGGGTTGTTGCCCTCCTACGGCCTCCTCACGTCTCCTGATGTACTGGCTTGTCTCCTGGTAGCGCCTCCATGCTCTGGACACTACGCTGACAGACACAGCAAACCTTCTTGCCACAGCTCGCATTGATGTGCCATCAATGTGCTACCAGGGCTGGGAAAACCCTAGATCATTGTTATACTAATTTCCGCGACGCATATAAGGCCTCCCCCGCCCCCTTTCGGAAAAGCTGACCACGACTCCATTTTGTTGATTCAGCCTACAAACAGAAACTAAACAAACAAGCTCCCGCGCTCAGGTCTGTTCAACGCTGGTCCGACCAATCTGAATCCACGCTTCAAGACTGCTTCGATCACGCGGATTGGAATATGTTCCGCATTGCGTCCAACAACAATATTGACAATATGCTGATTCGGTGAGCGAGTTCATTAGGAATGCATTGACGATGTCGTACCCACAGCAACGATTAAAACATTCCCAAACAGAAACCGTGGATTGACGGCAGCATTCGCGTGAAATGAAAGCACGAACCACTGCTTTTCCAGGGCAAGGTGACCGGAAGCATGACCGAATACAACAGTGTAGCTATTCTCTCCGCAAGGCAATCAAACAGGCTAAGTCCACGTACAGAGACAAAATCGAGTCGCAATTCAACAGCTCAGACACAAGAGGTATGTGGCAGGGTCTACAGTCAATCACGGATTACAAAGAAAAACCAGCCCGTCGCGGACCAGGATGTCTTGCTCCCAGACAGGCTAAACAACTTTTTTGCCCGCTTTGAGGACAATACAGTGCCACTGACACGGCCCCTACCAAAACCTGCGGGCTCTCCTTCACTGCAGCCGAGGTGAGTAAAACTTTAAACGTGTTAACCCTCGCAAGGCTGCGGCCCAGACGGCATTCCCAGCCGCGTCCTCAGAGCATGCGCAGACATTTACATTACATTTACATTTACATTTAAGTCATTTAGCACGCTCTTATCCAGAGCGACTTACAAATTGGTGCATTCACCTTATGATATCCAGTGGACAACCACTTTACAATAGTGCATCTACTCTTTTAAGGGGGGGGGGGGGGGGTTAGAAGGATTACTTTATCCTATCCTAGGTATTCCTTAAAGAGGTGGGGTTTCAGGTGTCTCCGGAAGGTGGTGATTGACTCGCTGACCTGGCGTCGTGAGGGAGTTTGTTCCACCATTGGGGTGCCAGAGCAGCGAACAGTTTTGACTGGCTCAGCGGGAACTGTACTTCCTCAGAGGTAGGGAGGCGAGCAGGCAGAGGTGGATGAACGCAGTGCCTTGTTGGGTGTAGGGCCTGATCAGAGCCTGAAGGTACGGAGGTGCCGTTCCCCTCACAGCTCCGTAGGCAAGCACCATGGTCTTGTAGCAGGATGCGAGCTTCAACTGGAAGCCAGGGAGAGAGCGGAGGAGCGGGGTGACAGTGAGAGAACTTGGGAAAGTTGCACCAGACGGGCTGCGGCGTTCTGGATGAGTTGTAGGGTTTAATGACAGGCAGGGAGCCCAGCCAACAGCGAGTTGCAGTAATCCAGACGGGAGATGACAAGTGCCTGGATTAGGACCTGCGCCGCTTCCTGCGTGAGGCAGGGTCGTACTCTGCGAATGTTGTAGAGCATGAACCTACAGGAACGGGTCACCGCTGATGTTTGTTGAGAACGACAGGGTGTTGTCCAGGATCACGCCAAGGTTCTTAGACTCTGGGAGGAGGACACAATGGAGTTGTCAACCGTGATGGCGAGATCATGGAACGGGCAGTCCTTCCCCGGGAGGAAGAGCAGCTCCGTCTTGCCGAGGTTCAGCTTGAGGTGGTGATCCCGTCATCCACACTGATATGTCTGCCAGACATGCAGAGATGCGATTCACCACCTGGTTATCAGAGGGGGAAAGGAGAAGACAGACTGGCTGGTGTGTTTACGGACATATTCAATCAATCCTTATCCCAGTCTGCTGTTCCACATGCTTCAAGAGGCACCATTGTTCCTGTTCCCAAGAAAGCTAAGGTAACTGAGCTAAACGACTACCGCCCGTAGCACTCACTTCCGTCATCATGAAGTGTTTTGAGAGACTAGTCAAGGACCATATCACCTCCACCTACCGGACACCCTAGACCCACTCCAATTTGCTTACCGACCACATAGGTCCACAGACGACGCAATCGCAACCACACTGCACACTGCCCTAACCCATCTGGACAAGAGGAATACCCATGTGAGAATGCTGTTCATCGATTACAGCTCAGCATTTAACACATAGTACCCTCCAAACTCGTCATCAAGCTCGAGACCTGGGTCTCGACCCCGCCCTGTGCAACTGGGTCCTGGACTTCTGACGGGCTGCCCCAGGTGGTGAGGTAGGTAACAAATCTCCACCCCGCTGATCCTCAACACTGGGGCCCCCAAAGGGTGCGTTCTGAGCCTCTCCTGTACTCCCGTTCACCCACGACTGCGTGGCCTGCACGCCTCCAACTCAAATCATCAAGTTGGCGGATGACACTACAGTGGTAAGGCTTGATTACCAACAACGACGACGGCCTAAGGGAGGAGGTGAGGGCCTCGGAGTGTGGTGTCAGGAAAATAACCTCATACTCAACGTCAACAAAACAAAGGAGATGATTGTGGATTCAGGAAACAGCAGAGGGAGCACCCCTATCCATCGACGGGTCAGTAGTGGAGAAGGTGGAAAGTTTTAAGTTCCTCGGTGTACACATCACGGACAAACTGAATTGGTCCCACACAAGACAGCGTTGTGAGAAGGCGCAGCAGCGCCTCTTCAACCTCAGGAGGCTGAAGAATTCGGCTTGTCACCAAAAGCACTCACAAACTTCTACAGATGCACAATCGAGAGCATCCTGTCGGGCTGTATCACCGCTGGTAGGCAACTGCTCCGCCCACAACCGTAAGGCTCTCCAGAGGGTAGTGAGGTTTGCAGAACGCACCACCGGGGGCAAACTACCTGCCCTCCAGGACACCTACACCCGATGTCACAGGAAGGCCATAAAGATCATCAAGGACAACAACCACCCAAAGCCACTGCCTGTTCACCCGCTATCATCCAGAAGGCGAGGTCAGTACAGGTGCATCAAAGCAGGGACCGAGAGAGCTGAAAAACAGCTTCTATCTCAAGGCCATCAGACTGTTAACAGCCACCACTATACATTTAGCGGCCGCTGCAAACATACTGACTCAATCCAGCACTTTTAAAATGGAATTGATGGAAATTATGTAAAATGTACCACTAGCCACTTTAAACAATGCCACTTAATCAAATGTTACTACCTACATTACCTCTCATATGTTATATACTGTACTCTATATCATCTACTGCATCTTGCCATCTTATGTAATACATGTACCACTAGCCACTTTAAAACTATGCCACTTTAGTTTACATACCCTACAGTACTCATCTCATATGTATATACCGTACTCTATACATCTACTGCATCTTGCCATGCCGTTGTACCACCACTCATTCATTTTTCTTTATGTACATATTCTTTATCCCTTTACACTTGTGTGTGTGTATAAGGTAGTAGTTGTGGAATGTTAGGTTAAGATTACTTGTTGGTTATTACTGCATTGTCGGAACTAGAAGCACAAGCATTTCGCTACACTCGCATTAAACATCTGCTAACCATGTGTTGTGACTAATAAAATTTGATTTGATTTGATTTGGATGAGCTGCACTACCTGAGCCACTTGTGTGGGTTGTAGACTCCGTCTCATGCTACCACTAGAATGAAAGCACCGCCAGCATTCAAAAAGTGACCAAAACATCAGCCAGGAAGCATAGGAACTGAGAAGTGTCTGTGGTCACCACCTGCAGAACCACTCCTTTATTGGGGGTGTCTTGCTAATTGCCTATAATTTCCACCTGTTGTCTATTCCATTTGCACAACAGCATGTGAAAAATGTATTGTCAATCAGTGTTGCTTCCTAAGTGGACAGTTTGATTTCACAGAAGTGTGATTGACTTGGAGTTACATTGTGTTGTTTAAGTGTTCCCTTTATTTTTTTGAGCAGTGTATATTCACACTACCGTTCAAAAGGTTGGGGTCACTTAGAAATGTCCTTGTCCATTAAAATAACATCAAATTGATCAGAAATACAGTGTAGACATTGTTAATGTTGTAAATGACTATTGTAGCTGGAAACGGATGATTTTTAATGGAATATCTACATAGGCGTACAGAGGCCCATTCTAAGCAACCATCACACCTGTGTTCCAATAGCATGTTGTGTTAGCTAATCCAAGTTTATCATTTTAAAAGGCTAATTGATCATTAGAAAATGTTAAAAGTGTTATGTTAGCACAGCTGAAAACTGGTGTTATGATTAAAGAAGCAATAGAACTGGCCTTCTTTAGACTATTTCAGTATTTGGAGCATCAGCATTTGTGAGTTCGATTACAGGCTCAAAATGACCAGAAACAAAGAACTTTCTTCTGAAACTCGTCAGTCTATTCTTGTTCTGAGAAATGTAGGCTATTCCATGCAAGAAATTGAAGATCTCATACAACGCTCTTCACAGAACAGCGCAAACTAAATCTAACCAGAATAGAAAGAGGAGTGGGAGGCCCCGGTGGACAACTGAGCAAGAGGACAAGTACATTAGTGTCTAGTTTGAGAAACAGATGCCTCACAAGATCTCACCTGGCAGCTTCATTAAATAGTACAAAACACCAGTCTCAGCGTCTACAGTGAAGAGGCGACTCCGGGATGCTGGCCTTCTAGGCAGAGTTGCAAAGAAAAGCCATATCTCAGACTGGCCACCTTCTGGATGATAGCAGGGTGAACAGGCAGTAGCTCGGGTGGTTGTTGTCCTTGATGATCTTCTTGGCCTTCTTGTGACATCTGGTGCTGTTGGTGTCCTGGAGGGCAGGTAGTTTGCCCCCGGTGATACGTTGGGCAGACCGCACCTCCCTCTGGAGAGCCCTGTGGTTTCGGGCGGTGCAGTTGCAGTACCAGGCGATGATACAGCCAGACAGGATGCTCTCAATTGTGCATCTATAAAAGTTTGTGAGGGTTTTAGGTGCCAAGACACATTTCTTCAGCTTCCTGAGGTTGAAGAGCCGCTGTTGCTCCTTCTTCACCACACTGTCTGTGTGGGTGGACCATTTAAGATCGTCAGTGATGTGTACGCCGAGGAACTTGAAGCTTCCAACTTCTCCACTGCGATTCCATTGATGTGGATAGCGTGTGCTCCCTCTGCTGTTTCCTGAAGTCCACAATCAGCTCCTTTGTTTTGTGGAAATTGAGTGAGAGGTTATTTTTCTGGCACCACACTACCAGGGACCTCACCACCTCCCTGTAGGCTGTCTCGTCATTGTTGGTAATTAGGCCTACTACTGTTGGGTCGTCTGCAAAAGTTATGATTTAATTGGAGGTGTGCGCGGCCACCCAGTCATGGGTGAACAGGAAATATAGGAGTGGGCTGAGCACGTACCCTTGTTGGGCCCCTGTGTTGCGGATCAGCGAAGTGGAGGTGTTGTTACCTATCTTTACCACCTGGGGGCTGCCTGTCAGGAAGTCCAGGACCAAGTTGCACAGGGCGGGGTTCAGACCCAGGGCCCCGAGCTTAATGAGCTTGGAGGGTACTATGGTGTTGAATGCTGAGCTATAGTCAATGAACGAATGGTATTCCTCTTGTCCAGATGGGATAGGGCAGTGTGCAGTGCGATGGCATCATCTGTGGATCTATTTGAGCGGTAAGCAAATTGAAGTGGGTCTAGGGTGTAAGGTGGAGGTGATATGATCCTTAACTAGCCTCTCAAAGCACTTCATGATGACAGAAGTGAGTGTTACGGGGCAATATTAATTTAGTTTAGTTACCTTTGCTTTCTTGGGTACAGGAACAATGATGGACATCTTGAAGCAAGTGGGGACAGTAGACTGGGATAGGGAGAGATTGAATATATCCGTAAACACTCCAGCCAGCGGGTCTGTATATGCTCTGAGGACGCGGCTATGGATGCAGTCTGGGATGGCAGCCTTGCGAGGCTTAACACGCTTAAGATTCTCTGGCCTTTTAGGCATCCCAAAAGTTGGAGTAGCAGTGGTCGAGTGTTTTAGTAGCGTGAGTACTACAGTTAATGTGTTGATAGAACTTCGGTAGCCTTTTCCTCAAATTTGCTTGGTTAAAATCCCCAGCTACAATAAATGTAGCCTCAGGATATGTGGTGTCCAGTGAAGTTCTTTGACGGCCTTCATGGTATTGGCTTGAGGGGGAATATACATGGCTGTGACTATAACTGAAGAGACTTCTCTTGGGAGGTAATAAGGTTGGCATTTGATTGTGAGGTATTGTAGGTCGGGTGAACAAAAAGACTTGAGTTTCTGTATGTTATCACAATCACACCATGAGTGGTTAAAAACCTCTTGGGGCTCGGTGTCCCGCTAGCGGGATAAAGCCGACAACATCCAGTGAAATTGGAGGGCGCCAAATTCAAATTAAGAAATCGTAATATTAAACATTCATGAACATACACAAGTGTCTTATATCATTCAAAAGCGTAACTTCAATCCAACTGCACTGTCAGATTTCAAAAAGGCTTTACGGCGAAAGCATACCATGCGATTATCTGAGGACAGCGCCCCACATCAAAATATTTTTTCAACCAGCACAGGCTTCACCAAATCCCAATTAGCGATTTAAATAAATCACTTACCTTTTTGAAGATCTTCCCTCTGTTTGCAATCCCAAGGGTCCCAGCTACAACATGGTTGTTTTGTTCAATAAAATCCTTCTTTATAACCCAAAAAGTCTGTTTAGTTGGCGCCATTGATTTCAGTAATCCACTCGTTCAACATGCAGACAAAGGAGTCCAAAAAGCTACCGGTAAACTTCGTCCAAACAAGTCAAACAATGTTTCTATATAATCCTCAGGTAGTCTAAAATGTAAATCAACTATAATATTTCAGACGGAAAGTACTATGTTCAATAGGAAAGGAAAATTCGTAAGCGCGCCCCGAAAGACTGATTTGGTCCAGGTGCTCTCCCAACAGAAACTCCAAATACTTGTTCATTTTTCAAAATAGAAGCCTGAAACCTTGAATAAAGACTTGACATCTAGTGGAAACCATAGGAATTGCAATTTGGGTGACGAACATAGGGGTTTCCAATAGGTTTATAAAATAAAAAATTCTGGTCGGATTTTCTTCTGATTTTTGCCTGTTGTTATAGCCACAGACATTATTTTAACAGTTTCAGAAACTTCAGAGTGTTTTCTGTTCTATATATGCCTATACTGGCTTCTGTGCCTGAGTAACAGGCAGTTTACTTTGGGCACGTCAGACAGGCAGAAATTCAGGATACTGCCCCCTAGCCCTAAGAAGTCATGAAACATACACCCCCGCCTTTCTTCTTCCCGGAGAGTTCTTTATTCCTGTCTGCGCAATATACTGAGAACCCAGCTTGCTGTATGGACAAAGACAGCATATCACTAGAGAGCATTGTTTCCGTGAAACAGTATGTTACAATCCTTGATGTCGCTCTGGAAGGAGATTCTAGCCTTGAGCTTGTCTACTTTATGATCAAGAGACTGAACATTAGCAAGTAATATACTCGGAAGTGGTGGATGGTGTGGACTATAAGTCCACTCCGAATACCTCTTCTCTGCCGGCGGTGTTTTGGATCAGCTTCTGGAATCAGTTCAATTGCCTTGGGTGGTACAAACAAAGGATCCAATTCGGGAAAGTAGTTTTCCTGGTCGTAATGCTTGTGAGTTACCGCAGCTCTGATATCCCAAAGTTATTTTTACGGCTGTATGTAATAACACAAACAATTATGGAGGCCACTGTGTTCTTGGACCTTCAATGCTGCAGCCATTTTTGGTACCTTTCCCCAGATCTGTATATCTACACAATCCTGTCTTGGAGCTCTACAGGACAATTCCTTTCACCTGATGGCTTGGTCTTTGCTCTGACTTTCACTGTCAACTGTGCCTTTCAAAATCATGTCCAATAAATTGAATTTCCACAGGTGGACTCCAATCAAGTTGTAGAAACATCTCAATGATGATCAATGGAAAGGATGCACCTGAGCTCAATTTCGAGTCGCATAGCAAAAGGTCAAAATACTTATGTAAATGAGGTATGTTTTTCATTTCTAAAAACCTTTTTTTGCATTGTCATTATGGGGTATTGTGTGTAGATTGCTGAGGATATATATAAAAAAACATTTTAGAATAAGGCTGTAACATATCAAAATGTAGAAGAAGTCAGTCTGAATACTTTTTTGAAGGCACTGTATATACACACATGGTCAAAGCTGCTGTTCTATTATACTGTATACTTTTTATTCAACTACGCAACCTAGACACTACCCACTTTATATCTGTAAATACAGTCCTACTTGACTTAGCACATTCATTATCTATACTGTATATCCTATTGTGCACAAATCAGTTTACTATGCATACTACCTTCTACTATTACCTGTTATAGTTACTGTACTGCAATGTTGAGGGAGATGGCGCATAAGCATTTCACAGCACCTTTTATACCAGCTATAAACTGTATACTTGACAATACAATTTGATATCCTGGGGAGCAGGTTTTCAGAGCAAGGTACCTGAAAGGGTCAAAGGAACAAACTGTTGTAAAAACACAGCATTTGCTTAGTAGTGCTGTGGATATTATTGCATAACCAACCAGCATAATGTCATTCAACAGACTGTAAAATAGTTACTTCGCCCCCAGTGAAATAAATAAATAAATGAATGATGTTATGGTGCATTTGCAGAGAGCTGAATTAGTATGCACAGATGTTGCGATTCATAACTCTATAGTACAGCATGTCGGTATCTGTCACTCACTTTGACGGCATGCTAGTAATCAATTAAAATGCTATGCATTTAACCTTTCTGGGAATTAAACATAAATGAAATTATCAACTGTACATTAAATACTGGCCACCAAAAAAATCTGAATTATTTCAAAAACTGTTCATTTCTCAAAGCATGTACAGATGAAAGATCTTCATTTGATCTACACTACATAGTATACAGTCGTGGCCAAAAGTTTTGAGAATGACACAAATATTAATTTTCACAAAGTCTGCTGCCTCAGTGTCTTTAGATATTTGTCAGATGTTACTATGGAATACTGAAGTATAATTACAAGCATTTCATAAGTGTCAAAGGCTTTTATTGACAATTACATGAAGTTGATGCAAAGAGTCAATATTTGCAGTGTTGAGCCTTCTTTTTCAAGACCTCTGCAATCCGCCCTGGCATGCTGTCAATTAACTTCTGGGCCACATCCTGACTGATGGCAGCCCATTCTTGCACAATCAATGCTTGGAGTTTGTCAGAATATATATATTTTTTTTGTCCACCCGCCTCTTGAGGATTGGCCACAAGTTCTCAATGGGATTAAGGTCTGGGGAGTTCCCTGGTCATGGACCCAAAATATTGATGTTTTGTTCCCCGAGCCACTTACTTTTGCCTTATGGCAAGGTGCTCCATCATGCTGGAAAAGGCATTGTTCGTCACCAAACTGTTCCTGGATGGTTGGGAGAAGTTGCTCTCGGAGGATGTGTTGGTGCCATTCTTTATTCATGGCTGTGTTCTTAGGCAAAATTGTGAGTGAGCCCACTCCCTTGGCTGAGAAGCAACCCCACACATGAATGGTGATGGCTTTACTGTTGGCATGACACAGTACTGATGGTAGCGCTCACCTTGTCTTCTCCGGACAAGCTTTTTTCCGGATGCCCCAAACAATCGGAAAGGGGATTCATCAGAGAAAATGACTTACCCCAGTCCTCAGCAGTCCAATCCCTGTACCTTTTGCAGAATATCAGTCTGTCCCTGATGTTTTTCCTGGAGAGAAGTGGCTTCTTTGCTGCCCTTCTTGACACCAGGCCATCCTCCAAAAGTGTTTGCCTCACTGTGCGTGCAGATGCACTCACACCTGCCTGCTGTCATTCCTGAGCAAGCTCTGTACTGGTGGTGCCCCGATCACGCAGCTGAATCCACTTTAAGAGACGGTCCTGGTGCTTGCTGGACTTTCTTGGGTGCCCTGAAGCCTTCTTCCCAACAATTGAACCACTCTCCTTAAAGTTCTTGATGATCCGATAAATGGTTGATTTAGGTGCAATCTTACTGGCAGCAATATCCTTGCCTGTGAAGCCCTTTTTGTGCAAAGCAAGGATGACGGCACGCGTTTGCAGGTAACCATGTTTGACAGAGGAAGTCTGTCCAGTTCTTCCAGTCTGTTATTCGAACTCAATCAGCATGACAGAGGGATCTCCAGCCTTGTCCTCGTCAACACTCACACCTGTGTTAACTAGAGAATCCCTGACATGATGTCAGCTGGTCCTTTTGTGGCAGGGCTGAAATGCAGTGAAAATGTTTTGGGGGGATTCAGTTCATTTGCATGGCAATTAATTGCAATTCATCTGATCACTCTTTATAACATTCTGGAGTATATTCAAATTGCCATCATACAAACTGAGGCAGCAGACTTTGTAAAAATTAATATTTGTTTAATTCTCAACTTTTGGCCTCGACTGTACACAAGTATGTGGACACCCCTTCAAATTAGTGGATTCGGCTATTTTAGCCACAGGTGTATAAAATAGAGCACCCAGCCATGCGATCTCCATAGACAAACATTGGCAGTAGAATGGCCTTACTGAAGAGTTCATTGACTTTCAACGTGTTACGTTAGTAGGATGCAACCTTTTCAACAAGTCAGTTTATCAAATTTCTGCCCRGCTAGAGCTGCCTCGGTCAACTGTTAAGTGCTGCTATTGTGTTAAGTGGAAACGCCTCGAAGCAACAACAGCCTATCCGCGAAGTGGTAGGGCACTAGCTCACAGAACTGGACTGCCAAGTGCTGAAGCATGTAACACGTAAAAATTGTCTGTCCTCAGTTGCAACTCTCACTACGGAGTTCCAAACTGCCTCTGGATGCAACATCAGCACAAGAACTGTTTGTCGGGAGCTTCATGAAATGGATTTCAATGGCCGAGCAGCCTAAGATCACTATGCACAAATCCAAGCGTCGGCTGGAGTGGTGTAAATCTCAACGCCATTAGACTCTGGAGCAGTGGAAACGCACTCTCTGGAGTGATGAATTACGCTTCACCATCTGACAGTCCAACAGACAAATTTGGGTTTGGTGGCCCCTTTGTTCCAGTGAATGGAAATCTTAACGCTACAGCATGCAATAACATTCTAGACAATTCTGTGCTTCCAACTTTGCGCCAACAGTTTGGGGAAGGCCCTTTTCTGTTTCAGCATGGCAATGCCCCCGTGAACTAAGCAAGGTCCATATAAAAAAGATTTGTAGAGATCGGTGTGGAAGAATTTGACAGGCGTTCACAGAGCCCTGACTTCAACCCCATCAAACACCTTTGGGAAGAATTGGAACGCCGACTGCAAGCCAGGCCTAAACACTCAACATCACTGCCCGACCTCACTAATGCTCTTGTGGCTGAATGGAAGCAAGTAAGTCCCCGCAGCAATGTTCCAACATCTAATGGAAAGCCTTCCCAGAAGAGTGGAGGCTGTTATAGCAGCAAAGGGGAGGATCAACTCCATATTACTTCCGATAATTTTGGAATTAGATGTTTGACGAGCAGGTGTCCACATAATTTTGGTAATGTAGTGTACAGTATATTGCCACAGCAAAATGATCCTGCAGCAACAGGTCCAAACACACCAAGACAGTCGTGAAGAGGGCACGACAAAGCCTTTTCCCTCTCAGGAAACTAAAAAGATTTGGCATGGGTCCTGAGATCCTCAAAAGGTTCTACAGCTGCAACATCGAGAGCATCCTGACTGGTTGGATCACTGCCTGGTACGGCAATTGTTCGGCCTTTGACCGCAAGGCACTACAGAGGGTAGTGCGTACGGCCCAGTACATCACTGGGGCTAAGCTGCCTGCCATCCAGGACCTCTACACCAGGCGGTGTCAGAGGAAGGCCCTAAAAATTGTCAAAGACCCCAGCCATAGACTGTTCTCTCTACTACCGCATGGCAAGCGGTACCGGAGTGCCAAGTCTAGGCCAAAAAGGCTTCTCAACAGTTTTTACCCCCAAGCCATAAGACTCCTGAAATGGCTACCCGGACTATTTGCATTGTGTGCCTCCCCAACCCCTCTCTTTACACTGCTGCTACTCTGTTTATCATATATGCATAGTCACTTTAACTATACATTCATGTACATACTACCTCAATTGGGCCGACCAACCAGTGCTCCCGCACATTGGCTAACCGGGCTATCTGCATTGTGTCCCACCACCCACCACCCGCCAACCCCTCTTTTATGCTACTGCTACTCTCTGTTCATCATATATGCATAGTCACTTTAACCATATCTATGTGTACATACTACCTCAATCAGCCTGACTAACCGGTGTCTGTATGTAGCCTCGCTACTTTTATAGCCTGTCTTTTTACTGTTGTTTTATTTCTTTACTTACCTATTGTTCACCTAACTCATTTTTTGCACTATTGGTTGGAGCCTGCAAGTTAGCATTTCACTGTAAGGTCTACACCTGACGTTTTCGGCGCACGTGACTAATAAACTTTGATTTGAACATTTAGTCCATAGTGTTGCTTGGTCGATTCAGGCTATTAGTTGGACAAAAGTAAGCTCCATGAAAGTGCAATACTGTTAATATAACCATGTGATGTCGGTTTTCAGTGAATTTATGTAAATTAAAGCTTATCTGCATAATTCTCAATGACAAAATAGTGATCCAATTAAGATCCTACATCTGTAGGCTGCTCTACCTCTCAAGTACCAAATACAACATAGTGGCATTTAGAGTATATAAAGTATAATTTGAAATGGAATTAAAGTAGAATTAATTGAACAAAATTCTATGAAATTCAAATTCACTATACGGATACTTATTTTAGTGACTAATACTATGTTAGACATATGCTTGAAACATTTTATTTTTTAAGACCCATTCTCATTCTTTAACACATTTTAACTTCTTATGACTGCAGAGCAGTATTGAGTGGCTTGGATGAAAGGTGCACAGAGGTGCCCAGAGTAAATGGCCTCCTCCTCAGTCATAGTTGCTAATATATGCATATTATTATTAGTATTGGATAGAAAACACTCTGAAGTTTCTAAAACTGTTTGAATTATGTCTGTGAGTATAACAGAACTCATATGGCAGGCAAAAACCTGAGAAAAAATTCAAACAGGAAGTAGAAATTCTGAGGCTGGTCGATTTTCAACCAAGATCCCATTGAAATCACAGCGAGATATGGATGAGTTTGCACTTCCTACGGCTTCCACTAGATGTCAACAGTCTGTAGAACCTTGTCTGATGCCTCTACTGTGAAGGGGGGCTGAATGAGAGGGGAATTAGTCAGGTCTGCGATGACCTGACCATGCTTTGACCATCCCTATCAGATGAGAGGGAGCTCTGTTCCATCGCTCATCTGAAGTCAATGTAATTCTCCGGTTGGAACGTTATTTAAGATTTATGTTAAAAACATTCTAAAGATTGATTCAATACATCGTTTGACATGTTTCTACTGACTGTTACGGAACTTTTGGACATTGTCAGCTTTTAGTCAACGCGCTTCCTGACGTTGGATTTGTTTACCAAACACGCTACAAAAATAGCTATTTGGAAATAAATGATGGACATTACCGAACAAAACAAACATTTCTTGTGGGAGTCCTGGGAGTGCATAGCTAGCATAGCTAGCTAGCATAGCGTCAGCTAGCATAGCTAGCATAGCGTCACAAGTAACTTGTAGCATCTAAATATCATT
This sequence comes from Salvelinus sp. IW2-2015, assembly GCF_002910315.2. NCBI lineage: Eukaryota > Metazoa > Chordata > Actinopteri > Salmoniformes > Salmonidae > Salvelinus > Salvelinus sp. IW2-2015. The sequence goes on from NC_036863.1 coordinate 16,824,751, forward strand.
AAATCACAAGTCCAAGACACCAGATGAAAGATACAGGTCTTGTGAATAAAGCCACCATTTCAGATTTTTAAAATGTTTTACAGGGAAGACACAATATGTAAATCTATTAGCTAACCACGTTAGCAAAGGACACGATTTTTTTACTCCCAATAGTTTTTTCCTGCGTCAGTAGCTATCACTAATTCGACTAAATAAAAATATATATAGCCACTAACCAAGAAACAACTTCATAAGATGACAGTCTGATAACATATTTATGGTATAGCATAGTTTTTTTTGGGAAAAATGTGCATTTTTCAGGTATAAATCACAGTTCTACATTGCAGCTGCAATCTGAAATAGTGCTGACCCAGCCAGAACAATTACAGAGACCAACGTCATATAACGAATTACTCATCTTAAAACATTTCAGAAAAATACACAGCGTACAGATATTGAAAGCCCAACATCTGGTGAATCCAAACAATATTTCAGATTTATTAAATGTTTTATAACGAAAACAAAATGTAGCGCTAAATTAGCATAGCTATACCAGGCAGATTCGGCTAGGCGCCCACGGCCAGTTCACATGCACAACAGATATGATATAACATCGTAAATTGGGTCTTACTATGGCTGATCTTTCATCAGAATGTTGATCAAAGTGTCCTTTGTCAAGATGAGTCGTTGGTTCCGTTCAGAATTGTTCCTTTCCCACTCCATTTAGCACAGGTACTGGTCGAGTGGCACGGATCTCTCAAACGTAAATAAAATCAGACAACGGAACACCACAAAACTCCCGAAAAAATTCAAATAATCTGATTAAACTATATTGAAAAAACATACATTACGATGATCTGGTCACATGTATCAAACAAACTTCGAGACGGAGATAGTTTTCATCCATAATGGCCGCACAACAGAAGACAATCGCAGCTACAAGTCGCACGATTTAGAGAACCGGAAGTTGTCGGTCACGCAAAAGAATTAGCTCTCATTTCACGTCAGTCCCAGATAAACAAGATATTTTTCCTCTGACGTCCTCTTGACACCCAGAGGAAGGCCAATGAGGTGTGTTTCGGGTCATAGGGGGCACGACCATATATAGGCAGAGAGTTGAAGCTGGCATACACATCTTGCTTTTTTCTTCTTGGTCATGGAAAGTGCTGTCAAATGACTTCTGTATCACTCAGAGACAAAATTGAAACGGTTTTAGAAACTAGAGATTGTTTTCTTTCCAATGGTATTATTTATATGCATATAGTAAGAGCAATAATTGAATAAGAGGCAGTTTAATCTGTAGAGCAAATTATGCTAATGGGAAAATAGCACCCCCTGTATTCTCAAGAAGTTAATGCTTCATATCTGAGTTGAATTTTCTGAATTGGTTTGAATTAAAATGCTACTTAATTTAATTCAAATTCTGCTTACTGTGGGGTGTGTCCAATTGAATTCCAATTCATGGATTGAATTAAATTCAGAAATTCCGAATTGAGAATGACATGATCATTTAGAAATCATTGATTGCATCCATGGAAAGCAAACATTCTCGTCTAGTTGCTTTCCAAGCGGTGTTTTTCCTGCGATTTGTATTTTGGAAATTAGCTGCACTGACAGTCGCACAACGGTTTGATAAAAGCTGCGCTAGTGCCCAAATTGCGGTATTCCCGAATGCTCAAATTACAGGTCAGCATGGGATGAAAGACATTCATACCAACGCCAATGATCTTTGTAGCTAAATTATGCTCTCTGTTGTAGTATTTTGAAAATGAATGTAATCCATTCCAGAGGTGGATAGATTTCATCCTCAAGGACAATTTTCCTGTTGCTTTGTAGGTTAAGCCAAAATAGTCACCTGGATGTCTGCTCTTGCCTTGAACGAAAACAGAGCTTTTATAGTTCTCAATTGACAAATGTATTTGCAAACAGATTACTGTATTACGAAGTTATTTGACTAAAGGGCGAATATGCAAGACAAACTCATTCTTACCACCCTTTTTTAACATCAACGTCCGCTTTGCACGGATTGCCATGATGTATAATAAAGAGTACTCTCTGGAACTCCGACACTTTCACCTAGAGGCACTTACTGGTACTGTGAGACAGACATCCTATGGCTATAACAGACTCAACCAGAGCACCATTTTCTATCAGGTGTCAAATCAAACTTTATTTGTCACATGTGCCGAATACAACAAGTGTAGGACCTTACCGTGAAATGCTTACTTACAAGCCCTTAACCAACAGTCTATTTAATTAAGATGTGTGTGCTAAGCTTTCATCCAAGTGACAGCCTGCAAATGTTGTACAGTAGCTACCACTTAGAGGTTCATTAGATTTTCATTGAGCACATGCAGGCTGTTTATCGTTTAGCATCACGTAATCAATTTAGAAATGGCACATTGGTCATTTTATAAAGGTTGAGAGATGCACGTCCGCAGTATGGATCATCATGCATGTGAATGTATTAGAAAAATGTTTTTTAGAAAGGAGTTTCCATAGCAACAGCATGAGACCTGACTGCTCATGAATGTGGATTATTACATTTCCAAAAACACTTGTTCTAAAGCGGCACCTTTAAGTCACCATAGGCTAAATGATAAATGTCAGTCGTTAGAATGCACCTGCTTAATATATTTAGAGGAGTAAATATGCAACATGTTGCTTTAACTGCTCTGCATCTGCTATAATCTGTGTCATTGTAGTTGCAGATATTATAATTGTCTCAAATGGCACCCTATTCCCTATATAGTGCACTGTTTTTTGTCAAAAGTTGTGCACTATAAAGGGAATAGGGTAGCATTTGGGATGTAGAGTTTTTTTTAAAGAAGATCCCTCTACGCTTCCCATTCCTCCTGTACAACCATTACTCTGACATAAGTTAGTCCTTTAATCTTCTCTATTTTCTTTTCTTTAATGCTAATGCTTTATTCTCAACTGAATGTACTGTATGTACACAAATAAAGTGAAATTTTGAAAGCCAGACAAAGGAACTCCACCACATACAGTACATAACTGACTGTGGTGTACCAACCACTGCCAAAGTGGTGCCTACTATGCAGCTGGAATATTTATGACCAACTTGAACTAATTGATGATGTGAACCAGATGCTATGATAAATACAGTATGTAGTTTTAAAAGTATACTTTTTTTTAAACACTTAGTGTCTGAGAGCAGTAAAAACGAGGTTTACTAGAAGAGGAAAGTTTAAATATAGCAAATGTATAATAACCCTAGAGAAACATGTAAATATTTGGTGGTTGTGGTAAAAACAACAGGAACACGCCTGGGAAATAAACTCACTTTTTTCGATAATAATTATCGACTTCTCAAGTTAAAATTATTGGAAATTGTTATAGGACCAACTTTATTCTCCTTAAAGATGAAGGAAATATTACAATATTTCATTTTTCGATGAATATGGCATGAGACATCCAGACTTGTTGATTTACTGTACAGTATTTGACTGATTCGATAAAATACTTAGTGCTATTAGAGTGACATCACTCAATGAGAGGCTTTACTTCCTAAGTCTTCCAGACTGAGTAGGCCTATGTTGTAAGTTTTTGGTTTTGTCTGCTGTAAGAAATGCAGTACAACAGATTATGATTTTTAAATCCTTCATAAAGGTCTTGATTGTTGTCCTCTTGAGCCTCCTTAACAGTTTTGTGCCACGTAAAATCAAGGCCATCTCAATGGCATCTGAAATTACTATGGCTTTTTTGTTTAGTGTCCCAGAATATTGCCTCAATTCACTGTTCTTCTGTCATCTATAAACATATTCTGTGAGACATTCTGCATATTTACTGTACATTTGTCTGACTTTGGTGATGTTTTGAAATGTCATTCAAAATAGGTCTGTTCAACTTCACTTGAGGTGCACTTTTACACTGCCTTCATAATGCTGTCATGGTAACATCAATGGCATACCTTCTGTCTGGACAGTTAATGTTGAAACAACATCAATGATGCCATCTGACATCACCTTTTTAATGACAAAACAGCTCTCACTGATGACACGTTATGTGTCACTTTAATAATCCATTCAACAGAGAACATTACATGTTAAAGTGGCATGACTGTCAGTTGTCATGAAGCCATTCATAACATGCTACAACAGTTTGTCATCCTTGTGACAGCATCATAAAGGCATTATTAAAGTGCACTTCAAATACGTAGTTCCTTAAAGCAAGAAAAAAAAGAAAACACAAATTAAAGTGAGTGTCTCTCCGCTACCCGCAGCAAGAGCAGTGATGATTAAGTAGAATTCCTCTGAGCTTCCAGTTTCACCTTGTTTATCCTGCAAGCCAGATTAAAAGGAAAGGCTGGCCGTCTGCAGAGATCTGTCGACTACACTTGCATCGATCCAAAACAAAGTATACTTGAGCTATTAACAACACATCCTCCTGACATAGCGCGCTTAATCAAGGAGGACATTTCCCCAAAGCCATGCCTAACTTGCCACGAAACATTTGGGCCGAATAGAAAATTGACTCAGTCAATGAAACATATTCTTGATTTCGATTCCAGTCAATTGTTATGTAGAGATGACTGGATTATTTGTTTTGGCAGTCTCTGATGCCAACATATAGGTAGAATTTGGGCGAGGGAAAGAACTTTTTAAGTGTTAACTTTTTAAAAGCGTACCAAATTCTGCTGTCAGTTTACAAATCTATCTTGCTTATTAGACATTTTCAGTCTACAGTGCTTAAATTTGAGCTAAGGAACATTGCCTCTTCAAATAGAACAATTCCTATGTACTGAAATAAGGGACATTTTAATGACGTGATTAGAGAACAGGCAATTTAGTAATGACAACATGAACGGACATCACTTGCTTTAGTTAAATTTATCTTGAGTACCATCTCTCGGCAGAACATAGCATGAGTTCAATGACAAATAAATGACGGAAACCTGGGAAAGCTACAACTGAGAGAATGGCTTAATAAACGTCAAATAATTAGACAGAAGTTATAGAATTTCCAATTGCTGCTTTATTATTAACTTTGACAAGTTTATGCCCTTTAACGATGTTCCTTCTCTTTTTAATTAAGACCCTGTGTCGACTCCACTAGTCAATTAAGTAACTATTTTACCAACGTTTTTCTGTGCTTTCAGAGAACTGGGATTTCCTAAGACACCAGTAATTCTCTTGAGACAAGTTTATGTCCAGGGATATTTTTAGTGTTAAAACTTTACTGTCGGGATAATTGGGGTACCAGTGCTTTGATGAGCAGAAAGTGCTGTATGATATATCAATATATTGTTAGTGACCAAATTTAATTTAGTATTATTATGTTACTTTCATATTGAACAGCCTCGTAGGGTAAGGACTGCTAACCTGGCACAATGTTTTTGGGTGAGAGCAGCGGCGACCCGTCATTCAGGGAAGATGGGGCAGAGTCCCACTTGTTATGAGCCCCACCTGTTTAGCAAAAAAAAATATATATATAATATACACTGCTCAAAAAAATAAAGGGAACACTAAAATAACACATCCTAGATCTGAATGAATGAAATATTCTTATTAAATACTTTTTTCTTTACATAGTTGAATGTGCTGACAACAAAATCACACAAAAATTATCAATGGAAATAAAATTTATCAACCCATGGAGGTCTGGATTTGGAGTCACACTCAAAATTAAAGTGGAAAACCACACTACAGGCTGATCCAACTTTGATGTAATGTCCTTAACAAGTCAAAATGAGGCTCAGTAGTGTGTGTGGCCTCCACGTGCCTGTATGACCTCCCTACAACGCCTGGGCATGCTCCTGATGAGGTGGCGGATGGTCTCCTGAGGGATCTCCTCCCAGACCTGGACTAAAGCATCCGCCAACTCCTGGACAGTCTGTGGTGCAACGTGGCGTTGGTGGATGGAGCGAGACATGATGTCCCAGATGTGCTCAATTGGATTCAGGTCTGGGGAACGGGCGGGCCAGTCCATAGCATCAATGCCTTCCTCTTGCAGGAACTGCTGACCACTCCAGCCACATGAGGTCTAGCATTGTCTTGCATTGGAGGAACCCAGGTTCAACCGACCAGCCATATGGTCTCACAGGAGTCTGAGGATCTCATCTCGGTACCTAATGGCAGTCAGGCTACCTCTGGCGAGCACATGGAGGCTGTGCGGTCCCCCAAAGAAATGCCACCCCACACCATGACGGACCCACCGCCAAACCGGTCATGCTGGAGGATGTTGCAGGCAGCAGAACGTTCTCCACGGCGTCTCCAGACTCTGTCACGTCTGTCACATGTGCTCAGTGTGAACCTGCTTTCATCTGTGAAGAGCACAGGGCGCTAGTGGCGAATTTGCCAATCTTGATGTTCTCTGGCAAATGCCAAACGTCCTGCACGGTGTTGGGCTGTAAGCACAACCCCCACCTGTGGACGTCGGGCCCTCATACCACCCTCATGGAGTCTGTTTCTGAACGTTTGAGCAGACACATGCACATTTGTGGCCTGCTGGAGGTCATTTTGCAGGGCTCTGGCAGTGCTCCTCCTGCTCCTCCTTCCACAAGGCGGAGGTAGCGGTCCTGCTGCTGGGTTGTTGCCCTCCCAGGCCTCCTCCACGTCTCCTGATGTCTGGCTTGTCTCCTGGTAGCGCCTCCATGCTCTGGACACTACGCTGACAGACACAGCAAACCTTCTTGCCACAGCTCGCATTGATGTGCCATCCTGGAGAGCTGCACTACCTGAGCCACTTGTGTGGGTTGTAGACTCCGTCTCATGCTACCACTAGAATGAAAGCACCGCCAGCATTCAAAAGTGACCAAACACATCAGCCAGGAAGCATAGGAACTGAGAAGTGGTCTGTGGTCACCACCTGCAGAACCACTCCTTTATTGGGGGTGTCTTGCTAATTGCCTATAATTTCCACCTGTTGTCTATTCCATTTGCACCAGCATGTGAAATGTATTGTCATCAGTGTTGCTTCCTAGTGGACAGTTTGATTTCACAGAAGTGTGATTGACTTGGAGTTACATTGTGTTGTTTAAGTGTTCCCTTTATTTTTTTGAGCAGTGTAGTTGAAGTAGGAAGTTTACATACACTTAGGTTGGAGTCATTAACTCGGTTTTCAACCACTCCACAAATTTCTTGTTAAAAAAACTATTGTTTTGGCATGTCGGTTAGGATGTCTACTTTGTGATGACACAATGACTTTTTCCAACAATTGTTTAGACAGATTAATTCACTGTATCACAATTCCAGTGGGTCAGAAGTTTACATACACTAAGTTGACTGTGCCTTTAAACAGCTTGGACAATTCCAGAAAATAATGTCATGGCTTTAGATGCTTCTGATTCAGTCTGGTTCATCCCTGGGAGCAATTTCCAAAAGCCTGAAGGTACCACTTTCATCTGTACAAACAATAGTACGCAAGTATAAACACCATGGGACCACGCAGCTGTCATACTGCTCAGGAAGGAGACGCGTTCTGTCTCCTAGAGTGAACGTACTTTGGTGCGAAAAGTGCAAATCAATCACAGAAAACAGCAAAGGACCTTGTGAAGATGCTGGAGGAACAGGTACAAAAGTATCTATTCCACAGTAAAACAAGTCCTATATCGACATAACCTGAAAGGCCGCTCAGCAAGGAAGAAGCCACTACTCCAGAACTGCCATAAAAAAAGCCAGACTACAGTTTGCAACTGCACATGGGGAAAAAGGTCGCACTTTTTGGAGAAACTGTTTGGCCATAATGACCATTGTTATGTTTGGAGGAAAAAGGGGTAGGCTTGCAAGCCAAAGAACACCAATCCCAACCGCGAAGCACGGGGGTGTCAGCATCATGTGGGGGTGCTTTGCTGCAGGAGGGACTAGTACACTCCACAAAATAGATGGCATCATGAGGTAGGAAATTATGTAGATACAGTGGGGAGAACAAGTATTTGATACACTGCCGATTTTGCAGGTTTTCCTACTTACAAAGCATGTAGAGGTCTGTAATTTTTATCATAGGTACACTTCAACTGTGAGAGACGGAATCTAAAACAAAAATCCAGAAAATCACATTGTATGATTTTTAAGTAATTAATTTGCATTTTATTGCATGACATAAGTATTTGACACCTACCAACCAGTAGAATTCCGGCTCTCACAGACCTGTTAGTTTTTCTTTAAGAAGCCCTCCTGTTTCCCACTCGTTACCTGTATAAAAAACACCTGTCCACACACTCAATCAAACAGACTCCAACCTCTCCACAATGGCCAAGACCAGAGAGCTGTATAAGGACATCAGGGATAAAATTGTAGACATGCAACAGGCTGGGATGGGCTACAGGACAATAGGCAAGCAGCTTGGTGAGAATGCAACAACTGTTGGCGCAATTATTAGAAAATGGAAGAAGTTCAAGATGACGGTCAATCACCCTCGGTCTGGGGCTTCATGCTAGATCTCACCTCGTGGGGCATCAATGATCATGAGGAAGGTGAGTTATCGCCCAGAACTACACGGCAGGACCTGGTCAATGACCTGAAGAGAGCTGGGACCACAGTCTCAAAGAAAACCATTAGTAACACACTACACCGTCATGGATTAAAATCCTGCAGCGCACGCAAGGTCCACCTGCTCAAGCCAGCGCATGTCCAGGCCCGTCTGAAGTTTGCCAATGACCATCTGGATGATCCAGAGAGGAATGGGAGCAGGTCATGTGGTCTGATGAGACAAAAATAGAGCTTTTTGGTCTAAACTCCACTCGCCGTGTTTGAAAGGAAGAAGAAGGATGAGTACACCCAAGAACACCATCCAACCGTGAAGCATGGAGGTGGAAACATCATTCTTTGGGGATGCTTTTCTGCAAAGGGTACAGGATGACTGCACCGTATTGAGGGGAGGATGGATGGGGCCATGTATCGCGAGATCTTGGCCAACAACCCTCCTTCCCTCAGTAAGAGCATTGAAGATGGGTCGTGGCTGGGTCTTCCAGCATGACAACCACCGCACACCACAGCCAGGCAACTAAGGAGTGCGCGCGTAAGAAGCATCTCGAGGTCCTGGAGTGGCCTAGCCAGTCTCCAGACCTGAACCCAATAGATAATCTTTGGAGGGAGCTGAAAGTCCGTATAGCCCCGCGACAGCCCCGAAACCTGAAGGATCTGGAGAAGATCTGTATGGAGGAGTGGGCCAAAATCCCTGCTGCAGTGTGTGCAAACCTGGTCAAGAACTACAGGAAACGTATGATCTCTGTAATTGCAAACAAAGGTTTCTGTACCAAATATTAAGATCTGCTTTTCTGATGTATCAAATACTTATGTCATGCAAATAAATGCAATTAATTACTTAAAAATCATACAATGTGATTTTCTGGATTTTGATAAAAATTACAGACCTCTACATGCTTTGTAAGTAGGAAAACCTGCAAATCGGCAGTGTATCAAATACTTGTTCTCCCCACTGTATATTGACAGGCAACATCAAGACATCAGTCAGGAAGTTAAAGCTTGGTTGCAAATGGGTCTTCCAAATGGACAATGACAATGACCCCAAGCATACTAAGACAGGGAATTTTTACTAGGATTAAATGTCAGGAATTGTGAAAAACTGAGTTTGAATGTATTTGGCTAAGGTGTATGTAAACTTCCGACTTCAACTGGTGTGTGTATATATATATATATATATATATATATATATATATATATATATAGTACCAGTCAAATGTTTTGACACCAACTCATTCAAGGGTTTTGTTTAATTGTACTAGTTTCTACATTGTAGACTAGTAGTGAAGACATCAAAATTAGGAAACAACAGACATGGAATCATGTAATAAGTGTTAAACAAATAAAATATATTTTAGATTCTTCAAAGTAGCCACCCTTTGCCTTGACAGCTTTGTACACTCTTGGCATTATCTCAACCAGCTTCATGGAGGTGGTCACCTGGAATGCATTTCAATTAACAGGTGTGCCTTGTTAAAAGTGAATTTGTGGAATTTCTTTCCTTCTTAATGCATTTGAGTCAATCAAGGTAGGGGTGGTATACAGAAGATAGCCCTATTTGGTAAAAGACCAAGTCCATATTATAGCAAGAACAGCTCAAATAAGCAAAGAGAAACAACAGTCCATCATTACTTAAAGACATGAAGGTCAGTCAATACTGAACATTTTAAAAACTTTGAAAGTTTCTTCAAGTGAAGTCGCAAAAACCATCAAGCGCTATGATGAAACTGGCTCTAATGTGGAACGCCAGAGGAAAGGAAGATCCAGAGTTACCTCTGCTGTAAGTTCATTAGAGTTACCAGCCTCAGAAATTTCAGCCCAAATAAATACTTCAGAGTTCAAGTAACAGACATATCTCAACATCAACTGTTCAGAGGAGACTGCGTGAATCATGCCTTCATGGTCGAATTGCTGCAAAGAAACCACTACTAAAGGACACCAATAAGAAGAAGAGACTTGCTTGGTCCAGGAAACACGAGCAATGAACATTAGACTGGTGGAAATCTGTCCTTTGGTCTGCTAAGTCCAAATTTGAGATTTTGGGATCCAACCGCCATGTCTTTGTGAGACGCAGAGTAGGTTAACGGGTGATCTCTGCATGTGTGGTTTCCACCGTGAAGCTTGGAGGGGTGATGGTGCTTTGCTGGTGATACTGTCTGGGATTTATTTAGAATTCAAGGCACAATTAACCAGCATGGCTACCACAGTATTCTGCAGCGATACGCCATCCCATCTGGTTTGCGCTTAGTGGGACAATCATTGGTTTTTCAACAGGATAATGACCCAAAACACAACTCCAAGCTGTGTAAGGTCTATTTGACCAAGGAGGGTATTGGAGTGCTGCATCAGATGATCTGGCCTCTACAATCACCCAACCTCAACCCAATTGAGATGGTTTGGGATGAGTTGGACCCGAGAATGAAGGAAAAGCAGCCAACAAGTGCTCAGCATATGTCTGAAGACTGTTGGAAATGCATTCTTCATGAAGCTGGTTGAGAGAATGCCGAGAGTGCAAAGCTATCGTCAAGTCAATGGGTGGCAAATTTTAAGAATTTAAAAAATATATATTTAGATTTGTTTCACACTTTTTTGGTTATTACATGATTCCATATGTGTTATTTCATAGGTTTGATGTCTTCACTGTTATTCTACAATGTAGAAAATAGTAAAAATAAAGAATAAGTAGGTATATCTTTTGACTGGTACTGTATATATTTGTCTATTATTTCAGCATAAATATGTGTCATAGTGCAATTAATGGGTTGTTTAGTGTTGTGTTTTGCTGGCATGCATCCCAAAAATATTTGTTTGCCCCACCAAGATCTACATGCTAAAATTGCCAGTGGGTGAGAGTGAATGTTCAGGTCAGAGAGTGAATGTACAGGTCAATGGTTACAGGAAGTTCGCTTCGGCAACACTTCAAAAATAAAACTATTTAGTCAGAGGGAGGCAGCCTCTTTAAACCAGTTCCCTATGCCGTTCTGTACCATCACTCATTCATATATCTTTATGTACATATTCTTTATCCCTTTACACTTGTGTGTATAAGGTAGTAGTTGTGGAATTGTTAGGTTAGATTACTTGTTGGTTATTACAGCATTGTCGGAACTAGTAGCACAAGCATTTCGCTACACTCGCATTAACATCTGCTAACCATGTGTATGTGACAAATAAAATGTTGATTTAATTTGATTTAAAACAAAATGTAAATTGAACCTAACTTACTTATCTTCCCCTATCTCAATATTTTGCCTGAACACAATTATAAACTTTGAGCCCAAAATTCACTCACATGCTTTGTACTGCATTTGACCTCTCAGGCAACCTCCCACTGGGCACAGACGTCAATTCCAAGTCTATTCCACGTCGACTCAACCTGTGTGTGCCCAGTGGGCTATTCTGAGAGGAAACAAGGCTGAGAAGTTAGTTTTATAATCTTTGCTCCACAAAAGTGGTTTGTTTGTATCCCAAGGCCAGGTGTTGTATAGAGTAATGATTTTTTTTTAAACTGAAGAAAGTAGTTTGCCCACGCTTACCTATTGTGGTTGGAAAGTGTACCATATTATTTTAATAAAGTTTAACAATATAAATGTATGACCTTTATATAAGACCTTGCTCAAATTCTGTTTGGACATATTGCCCTTAGCTGACACATTGAGGTCTGAAAGGTGTCTATAGAAGCATGTAACTGAATACTGAGAAAGAAGGGAAGAAGTGAAAGAAGAAAGCATCTCCAGGTCTGTTTTCATTTGTTCACAGTCACTAGTATTCTTTGATTGTACTAACAGGAAGACTCAATGCACCTATAAAAGTGAGGAACTCTAAGACAAACACAAGAAAGTTTAGATCATACTGAGCAAGTGATCATTAACAAATGCTGCAGAATGTATTCGAGTGGGTTACTGCAATAATCTGTAGAGACAGAGGTAAGGTGTGCAGCTTCTACAACCACACTTTATGGACTTTTGAAGTCCATTTTTCAAATGTTTGTTTTCAGCAGTGGATTAAAATAAGAGGGAAAAGAGGTTTAAGGTAGTATGTTTTCTTTCAGTATTAAATGAGGAGATATCCACTCTTGACTGGCCCTGGTTTAATGTGGTATGGCTCATTAGACACTGCTGACTGGGCCTGGTTTAATGTGGTATGGCTCATTAGACACTGCTGACTGGGCCTGGTTTAATGTGGTATGGCTCATTAGACACTGCTGACTGGGCCTGGTTAATGTGGTATGGCTCATTAGACACTGCTGACTGGGCCTGGTTTAATGTGGTATGGCTCATTAGACACTGCTGACTGGGCCTGGTTTAATGTGGTATGCTCATTAGACACTGCTGACTGGGCCTGGTTTTAATTGGTGATGGCTCATTAGACACTGCTGACTGGGCCTGGTTTAATGTGGTATGGCTCATTAGACACTGCTGACTGGGCCTGGTTTAATGTGGTATGGCTCATGAGACACTGCTGACTGGGCCTGGTTGGCAGATGAACATTAGCTTCACAGCTCATTACGCGGAACTGCACTCTTCAGGCAATTTGGACGTTACCAGTTCCAATTCATACCCCAGAGAGCTTTCAAAACAGGCTTTTTCCTCACACGACCTGCCAATCGCAGCAAGCACAGCGTGCAGAAAGGCTCCTTCTCATTTCCTTCCTGCATCCCCACCCTATGGACAACTATGGCTGTGTGGGTCTTTCATTTGTTTTCATACTGTTTGTATATAGCCTAGGTAAGACTGAGCCAACTTAAAAGTAGGATTCAGATAGCTATTTGACATGTTCCCCACGGTTGCTCTTTCCTACGTCAAATAGGAAAGTTACCCGACCTAGCTAGGCTACCTGTCATCAACGTACTCATGATTTCCAGCTATTTGTTATGGAGAAACCTGAGATTAGACATTTCAACATCTACATAAGTAGCTAGTTATCTATAAAAAATATGCTAAGCTAACATTGGCTAGCTAGAAACCAACCAAACCAACTCCAAGTTAGCAACCGCAGGAGCAGACTCACATTTGGTAAATTGATATAAATGGATGTTTATCTAGTGTGCACCAATAGTAAGACTAGCGTTATGCTCAATTTGTCTATATCATAGGTCTACATCCATAGCAGTAGACATCTTTAAATATGTGACCACATACAGTACATTCAAACAGTTACTGTAATCTGGCAGAGTGGCAAAGGTATTGTCCATGGTTGAGTAATCTTATTTAGATATTGTATAAGAATGGATTGCAGCCTTCGTACAGGCTAGGAAGACAATTGTTACAGCTCTGTATCCCTAAGTAAGGTGGGAAAGTATCATGTTAAACAAATGTATGGCACAAAGGTATCTATTTAGATATTTCTGTACATATTTACTGTAAATTCTTATTGATTCTGAGGGAAAATTTGCTCAAACATGGAATTATATTTCACTTCGAATAACTAGCCCCAACACATGTGACTGACCTTTGCAAAGCTCTTAGTATGGTAGGTATTCTCTGAGTCTAGAAATGCATATATCCCTAATTAGCAGGCGATCCAATAACCTGGGGTGTTTCATTGACCACTGTCTCATGTCTAGCTAAGACTAGTTCAGCCAATGGCACTGAACTCTAACATATGGAACGTGCCAATTATACAGTCATACAATGAAAATATTTTTGGAAATAGAGGACAAATGAAAAGCAAAGCCGGAACCATACATAGTCAAACGATTTGCTGATACAGCATCAAAATAAGATAATGGACTCCATGAGAGCTAGATATATATATATTCCCTAGATGTTAATGTAGAGTAAGCAACAAGCCAAGGAAGGGGAACTGATTAAATTTGCATTATCTGGTCACATTGACCTCACAAGTGACCTAAGACGGCGTGAGTTGGACAAATCACAGATCTCTATTACCCAATAAAATTCAGATGGCTTAATCAGATACTACCAGACTCTTTACTCTTTGGGTCAACATGGAGTCCTGCTGTGAATTAATCAGGCCACGGAGCAAAGAAGATGAAGAATTATGCGCATGATAAGCCAACGGCATGGCCATATCCCAAATGAGTATGTAGAGTATGCAGTATTGATACATGTACTTTTTTTTGTCTATGACTAGGAAAAAAGACATAGAGAATACATGTTGGCACCATGTTGTCTTTACGGACGATTACACATCAAATATTAAATTATGAGTTTGTGAGGAGTAATGACTGATAAAGTACGTTACACAGGCCTAAACTATAAAAAGTACCTCAAAGATATAAAAGAAAGCATCGAAAAATGAACTAAACTCAGCAAAAAAAGAAAAGTCCCTTTTTCAGAACAAGGTCTTTCAAAGATAATTCGTAAAAATCCAAATAACTTCACAGATCTTCATTGTAAAGGGTTTACACACTGTTTCCCATGCTTGTTCAATGAACCATAAACAATTAATGAGCACCTGTGGAACGGTCGTTAAGACACTAACAGCTTACAGACGGTAGGCAATTATGAGAACTTGAGACACTAAAAAGGCCTTTCTACTGACTCTGAAAAACACAAAGAAAGATGCCCAGGGTCCCTGCTCATCTGCGTGAACGTGCCTTAGGCATGCTGCAAGGAGGCATGAGGACTGCAGATGTGGCCAAGATGTCCATACTGTGAGACGCCTAAGACAGTGCTACCGGATAGACAGCTGATTGTCCCCCCGTTGGCAGACCACGTATAACACCTGCACAGGATCGGTACATCTGAACATCACACCTGCGGGACAGGTACAGGATGGCAACAACAACTGCCCGAGTTACACCAGGAACGTACAGTCCCTCCATCAGTGCTCAGACTGTCCGTAATAGGCTGAGAGAGGCTGGACTGAGGGCTTGTAGGCCTGTTGTAAGGCAGGTCCTCACCAGACATCACCGGCAACAACGTCGCCTTTGGGCACAAACCCACCGTCGCTGCACCAGACAGGACTGGCAAAAAGTGCTCTTCACTGACGAGTTGCGGTTTTGTCTCACCAGGGGTGATGGTCGGATTTGCGTTTATCGTCGAAGGAATGAGCGTTACACCAAGGCCTGTTCTCTGGAGCGGGATCGATTTGGAGGTGGAGGGTCCGTCATGGTCTGGGGCGGTGTGTCACAGCATCATCGGACTGAGCTTGTTGTCATTGCAGGCCATCTCAGTGCTGTGCGTTACAGGGAAGACATCCTCCTCCTTCATGTGGTACCCTTCCTGCAGGCTCATCCTGACATGACCCTCCAGCATGAAAATGCCACCAGCCATACTGCTCGTTCTGTGCGTGATTTCCTGCAAGAATGTCAGTGTTCTGCCATGGCCAGCGAAGAGGCCGGATCTCAATCCCATTGAGCATGTCTGGGACCTGTTGAATCAGAGGGTGAGGGCTAGGGCCATTCCCCCCAGAAATGTCCGGGAACTTGCAGGTGCCTTGTTGGAAGAGTGGGGTAACATCTCACAGCAAGAACTGGGAAATCTGGTTCGGTCCATGAGGAGGAGATGCACTGCAGTACTTAGTGCAGCTGGTGGCCACACCAGATACTGACTATTACTTTTGATTTCAGGGACACATTATTCCATTTCTGTTCGTCACATGTCTGTGGAACTTGTTCAGTTTATGTCTCAGTTGTTGATTCTTATGTTCATACAAATATTTACACCTTAAATTTGCTGAAAATAAACGCAGTTGACAGTGAGAGGACGTAAATTTTTTTTGTGAGTTTGAGACGAAGTCGGGTTGGATTGATGCAGAATAATAATTAAACATTCACCAATATTTCTGTACTATAGATTAAAATAAAACATACATGTACATTCATAACACAGCTAACTCCTGTATAGAAGTACATACAGAATCATAGCCATGCTGGGCTGTATAGAGTACAAAGAGGACCATTGGAGACAATACTTTGTGAACTCAAACTGAGTTTTTATGGACAATAGAATAAAATGGGTTTCTCAAAGATTGCTCCCGTAAGTGCTCGTAATTACAGTTCTATGACATTTACATTTACATTTAAGTCATTTAGCAGACGCTCTTATCCAGAGCGACTTACAAATTGGTGCATTCACCTTATGACATCCAGTCATATGAGAGAGATTGCTATCTAGAGGACACTAAATTTGGTAATAGGGTAACCATTAATAAAACTACATTGTAAGCATTCATTTCACCCAGCTGTTATGGCTGTCACTCCCTGATCTGTTTCACCTGTCTTTGTGATTGTCTCCACCCACCTCCAGGTGTCTCCTGTTTTCCCCATTTGTCCCCGATGTATTTATCCCTGCGTTTCCTGTCTCTCTGTGCCAGTTGGTCTTGTTTTGCCAAGTCAACCAGCGTTTCTCCAAGCTCCTATTTTTCTCAGCCCTCCTGGTTTTGACCCTTGCCTGTCCTGACGCCGAATCCACCTGCCTGACCACTCTGCCTGTTCTGACCTTGAGCCTGCCTGTCCGCTGGTACTGTTTGGACTGGTTTATGAGCTCTCGCCTGTCTCTGACCTGCCTTTTGCCTACCCCTTTGGTATAATAAATATCGGAGCTCAACCATCTGCCTCCTGTGTCTGCATTTGGGTCTCGCCTTGTGCCCTTATAATGGCTAACACCATTTCATGCCTAACCACTTTCTTAAGGTCCCATTGCTATTAAAATGGCCAGCAAAAACAGTTTAGAAGAATTGTATTTATGCGATGCTAGACCCATTGTCATGGAAATAAACAAAATGTATATCAGTGGATATACCCTCAAAGCTTTTAAATACCTGTTACAAGAGATATAACTTAAAACACTGATACCTATCTCTAAAATCGAACAAAGGCTGTTTTCAGATCAAAGTAAATGATTAAAAACTAGAGGCCTTGACCCTCCACCACATCTCTTTCAACTACAGTTCTATAATCCAAATACCTCTTGACTCTAATAACAGTCAGTGAACTCTCATCTTTGTTGCTTCAGGAAACATCGGGCCTCATTCTCAGCACTGCTTTGAAAGTATTTTCTCTGATTTCAAAATAAAACAGGAGCCTCTGTTTTTCACAGTGTCAATCGTTAGCGTAACATTGAAATCTGTTATTGTAGTGTTAATCGTTGAATAGAGACCTAAAACTAATTGGCTCCAATGGAGCCTCCTTTCACTCCGTATTAATTTGACTGAAAGCAATTCCTAACGGAGTGAGGCCTAGAGTAAACTGAGCTGATTTGTGGATTAAAACATTGTTTTTTCAAACATACATCCAAGCCCATGAACATATCTGAATGAACTGTTGGGAAACCGCAGAGACCTCTTTCTCAGTCAGTTATCACTGTTTCATATTTTACCTTGTCTACAACAAACGTTTGGGATTTACTTATTCACAGCAAGAAGGTGATTATGTAATTATGAGACTAGTGAGCAACTTTCGATTTTGATCATTAAAATTGCCTAGCAGTTCTGTGAATAAATAAGCAGTTGGGATTTATCATGCTCTCAGTTTCCATTATGTAGGGCTCCTGGAATTTATTTTATATATATTTTTTCATTTCACCGTATATTTAACCAGGTAGGCCAGTTGAGAACAAGTTCTCATTTACAACTGCGACAAAAACAGGGTTACACAAACGTATAGTCAATAACACAATAGAATAGAAAAAAACGTCTGTGCAAATGTAGAAGAGTAGGGAGGTAAGTCAATAAATAGGCCAAAGAGGCGAAATAATTACAATTTGGCATTAACACTAGAGTGATAGACGTGCAGATGATGATGTGCAAGTAGAGATACTGGTGTGCAAAAGAGCAAGAGGATAAATAACAAAATGGGGATGAGGTAGATGGGTGTGCTATTTACAGATTGGCAAGCTGCTCTGACAGCTGATGCTTAAAGTTAGAGGGAGATATAGGACTCCAGCTTCATTGATATTTGCAATTCGTTCCAGTCATTGGCAGCAGAGAACTGGAAGGAAAGGCGGCCAAAGGAAGTGTTGGCTTTGGGGATGACCAGTGAAATATACCTGCTGGAGCGCGTGCTACGGGTGGGTGTTGCTATGGTGACCAGTGAGCTAAGGCAAAGATAAGAGATAAGGCAAAGACTTAAAGATGACCTGGAGCCAGACGTAACGATGGTCATTATGGCCAAACAGTTCTATTTTTCTTTCATCAGACCAGAGGACATTTCTCTAAAAAGTACGATATTTGTCCCCATGTGCAGTTGCAAACCGTAGTCTGGCTTTTTTATGGCGGTTTTGGAGCAGTGGCTTCTTCCTTGCTGAGCGGCCTTTCAAGTTATGCCTATATAGGACTCGTTTTACTGTGGATATAGATAGTTTGTACCTGTTTCCTCCATCTTCACAAGGTCCTTTGCTGTTGTTCTGTGATTGATTTGCACTTTTCGCACCAAAGTATCTCTAAGAGACAGAATGCGTCTCCTTCCTGAGCAGTATGACAGCTGCGTGGTCCCATGGTGTTTATACTTTCATACTATTGTCTGTACAGATGAAGGTGGTACCTTCAGGCGTTTGGAAATTGCTCCCAAGGATGAACCAGACTTGTGGATGTCTATAATTTTTTTTTTGAGGTCTTGGATGATTTCTTTTGATTTTCCCATGATGTCAAGCAAAGAGGCACCGAGTTTGAAGGTAGGCCTTGAAATATATCCAGAGGTACACCTCCAATTGACTCAAATTATGTCAATTAGCCTATCAGAAGCTTCTAAAGCCATGACAATTTTCTGGAATTTTCCAAGCTGTTTAAAGGCACAGTCAACTTAGTGTATGTAAACTTTTGACCAACTGGAATTGTGATACAGTGAATTATAAGTAGAATAATCTGTCTGTAAACAATTATTGGAAAAATTCATTGTGTCATGCACAAAGTAGATGTCCTAACTGACCTGTCAAAACTATCGTTTGTTAACAAGAAATTTGTGGAGTGGTTGAAAAACGAGTTTTAACTTCTTGGAACTATAGGGGGTGCTGTTCCGCATTAGCATATTTGTGTCTCCAAATTAAACTGCCTCGTGCTAAATTCTTGATCGTACAATATGCATATTATTGTTATTATTGGATAGAAAACACCTTCTAGTTCTTATGAAGTTGGAATTTTGTCTCTGAGTGGTACAGAACAATTTCTACAGCACTTTTCATGACAGGGTTCAGATTTCAGAAATTTTTACCTCTGATCTGGAGTCTGTTTTTAAGGCGACAGTGAATGCTATGAAGAAACCGACACTGCCTACGTCTTCCTCTGGGTGTCTGTACGTCATCACGTTTCAATGGAATCGATGGGACATTCACAGCCATTATAAAAGACCAAAATGTATAGAGACCGCCCTTCTCGTCGTGCGCCTGAAGCGTGAAGGCCATCGGACTTGCCGTTCCAAATCGTTGTCTAACCAGCAATATTTCTCCGGTCATGTTTTCAGTCGTTATAGTTGTTAAAAACATCATAATGTAGTTAATTTGAACCGTTTTATAGCAATTTATATCCGTTTAGTGCGATTTTGAGGAATTTATTGTTGTGCACTCTGAAACTTTGGACACGTTTTGGGGTGTCGGTCTGGTGGTGGACATTTCGAAGGACAGAGGACATCTATCGACCAAAAGACGTTTATAACATAGAAAGGATACATTGCCCAAGAATCTGATGGAAGAACAGCTCAAAGTAAGCAATATTTAATATGATAAATCGTGTTTCTGTCGAAATATTTTAAACGCATATTTCGCCATTTTGTTTGGTATAGCTTCACTTGGCCAACCCTGTATTGAAAAGTAAGGATAATTTTAAAAATGTAAATCAGCGGTTGCATTAAGAACTATTTGTCTTTCGATTGCTGTCAACCCTGTATTTTTTAGTCAAGTATATGATTAGCTTTCAATTAAACTAGATCACTCTGATAGATGACGTCAGACATATTGAGGCTTGATTCCTAGTATTTTTTATTGTGTAACCACGGTTTTGTATGGCTAAATATGCACCTTTTCGAACAAACTGTATATGTATATTGTAAAATGATGTTACAGGAGTGTCATCGGAAGAATTCTGAGAAGGTTAGTGAAAAATTTTAATATTTTGGCGGTGATTACGTTATAGCGCTCTTTTGGCTGGAATCGATGCTCTGGTAACGTTTGCACATGTGGTATGCCTAACTTATCGATTTATTGTGTTTTCGCTGAAAAACGCTTAGAAATCTGAAATATGGTCTGAAATCACAAGAACTGGGTCTTTCCATTGCTATGCTTTGTCTATTTTTATGAAATGTTTTATGATGAGTAAATTGGTCATACACGTTGCTCTACTAGTAATTCTAGTCGATTTGCGATGGTCGGTGCAATTGTAAACTGTGATTTCTACCTGAAATATGCACTTTTTTCTAACAAAAACTATCCTATACCATGAATTATGTTATCAGACTGTCATCTGAAGAGGTTTTTTCTTGGTTAGTGGATATCAATATCTTAGTTGAGCCGAATTGGTGATAGCACCTGAAGGAGTAAGAACTGATGGAGTTAGAATAGTGGTGTATTTTGCTAACGTGTTTAGCTAATAGATTTACATATTTGTTCTTCCCTGTAAAACATTTTAAAAATCTGAAATGGTGCTTTATTCACAAGATCTGTATCTTTCATCTGGTGTCTTGGACTTGTGATTTAATGATATTTAGATGCTACTATCTACTTGTGAAGCTATGCTAGCTATGCTAATCAGTGTGTGGGGGGATGGGGGGTGCTCCCGGACCCGGGGTAGAGGCTCGTTAGAGGTTAATGACTCCAACCTAAGTGTATGTAAACTTCCGACTACAACTGTAGGCATTTGTAGTTGTCCACATATTGTAAGTCAGACCCGTCCAGAGTAGTGATACTAGTCGGGCAGGCAGCAATCGGTTGAAGAGCATGCATTTAGTTTTACTAGCATTTAAGAGCAGTTGGAGGCCACGGAATGAGTGTTGAATCGCGTTTAAGCTCGTTTGGAGGTTTGTTAGCACAGTGTCCAAAGAAGGGCCAGAGGTATACAGAATGGTGTTGTCTGCGTAGAGGTGGATCAGAAAATCACCAGCAGCAAGAGCCATGTCCTTGTTCATCATTGATATATACAGAGAAAAGAGTCGGCCGAGAATTGAACCCTGTGCCACCCCCATAGAGACTGCCAGAGGTCCGGACAACAGGCCCTCCGATTTGACACACGGAACTCTATCTGAGAAGTAGTTGGTGAACCAGGCGAGTCAGTCATTTGACAAGCCAAGGCTATGGAGTCTGCTGATAATGCGGTGATTGACAGAGTCGAAAGCCTTAGCCAGGTCGATGAAGATGGCTGCACAGTAGTTGTCATCCATCCAACTATCTACTGTATGTATCTTTGGTCAAATATAATAAAAACAGCTTAGTTTGCTGTATTTGGCTAAAAATCGTAGTATTGCAGGGCTGCTTTCCGACATGCTCTGACTGGGGATTTTTGGTCACATAGCAACTTTTCATAAGAAAACTTCCCCACCAATGTCCATGTTCAGTGCATCCAGCTCTTCCTAGCTTATGACTGCTTTAATACAAGGGATGCAGCACAAGGTCATGCTTTTGATAGATTCCCAAGGTCAGGCTATTTTATGGAGGAAGTCCATTTTTACTTGTAGCATATGAACATAAATCTGAATCATTTTAATCAACTATTCAAAGTCTGCACACATACTGTACAAACGTCTTTAGTCTCGCAGTGGCTAATATATCTTAGGCTTCACAACCCTAATGTAAAATCACATGCACCTCAGCTCATTCAAAGATTAATTGGTGAGATTTTCATCAGAAGCACAGAGAGACTGTGGTCAATGAATTCAAGGACACTGGCAACATGCTATTTTATTAAGGCCATGAATACTTTATGGCAAGTTGTGTTTGAGAAAGACACCATGATATGTGTTCTCAGAATGTCAATGTCTTCACCTTTTTAATCACTGATTGAGCTACAAACACCAAGGATATGCTTAGTGTGATACAGGACATAATACAGTAAAACTTCACTCTAGCTATTATCAATTCAAGCAATTTAGATTGAGCACCTTGTTTTATTCCACACCAAGCCAAGAATACTTGAAACAGCAACATTCTATTTTGAGGTTGTTTGAAAAGCAAGGGGCCATGACAAATGATCGCAACAAACATCTCAGAAACAAAAATACTATTGGCCTTTTTTCTAACCAAGATGGCGTCTTTGTCCCATGTATATATCTTTTTCTTTTTATATTTTTCTAAACCTCAACTTCAAAATACTCTCCTGCAACCCGCTTCACCCAATGTGGTGTGGATCTGTTTTTTCTAAAGTATTTTTATTTACCTCGGAACCGGAATCCCCCAACAGAAGCTAGCCAGCTCACTAGCTACTGCTAGCGGTCATCAGCTAACCTTTAGCTCGGAAAGCTCTCGCCAGTTTGTACAACGCGACTCAAACCAGAGCATACCAGACCTATTTGCTCTCCATATCCCTGGATTCCTACCGCATGCTCTGGACCTTTTCACCTGGATCATCGCAGCTGGCTAGCTGCTATCCGAGTGACTACTCCTGGCTAACGTCGGTCCCGAAGCAAGCACCAATTAGCCTGGAGCTAGCCCATGCTAGGCCCTTTCTCCTGGCTAGCTAAAGAGGCCCATCAGCCACTCCTGGGCTACAATACCCGGACCCCTTCTACTGCCGGTACGGGGCACGGAACCCCGCTGATCCACGACTGGACTATGACGTAATCTGCTCGAGGGGTTACTCAACAGGCCCCTACATTGCGACGTCCCCTGAATGCCCATCTGCTAGCCGCGGCCCGCTAGCTGCTAGCCGCGGCCTGCTAGCTGTATAGGTCCATCGGCCAATTTCTTGGGCCACTATACCTATTTTGCCAATTGGACTTGGAACCCTACTAATCCATCACGACTGGTCTATCGACGTCACCGCACGCGGAGGCTAAACAGACTTTCCTCCGTTGAGACGTCCCTCTAAGGCCCTTCTGTCTGAATCACCGTGTCTCCAGCCAGCCCAACCACTCACTGGACCCCTATGATCACCCGGCTACGGATGTCTCTCCCTAATATCAATATGCCTTGTCCATTACTGTCCTGGTTAGTTATTATTGTCTTATTTCACTGTAGAGCTTCTAGCCATGCTCAATATGCCTTAACTTCTCTAGGATAGGGGGCAGCATTTTCACTTTTGGATAAATAGCGTGCCCAATTTCAACTTCCTTCTACTCATCCCCAGAATATAAGATATGCATATTATTAGTAGATTCGGACAGAAAACACTCTGAATCATGTCTGTGAGTATCACAGAACTTATGTAGCAGGCAAAACCCCGAGGACTAACCATTCAGATTTTTGTTTTGAGGTCACCGTCTGTTCAATGAGTTTTCATTGGGATACTAGATTTCTAATCAACCTGTTTGCAGTTCCTACCGCTTCCACTGGATGTCACCAGTCTTTGGAAATAGGTTGAGGTTATTCCTTTGTGCAATGAAGAAGAACGGCCATCTGGAATCAGTGTAACGTTATGTGTACTGTTTGAGAGTTGCGCAAGACTAGAAAAGTATCGTTAGTTTGTTGTCATCCTGTATTGGAAACAGATAGACCCGTCTTCAATTTGATCTATTATTAACGTTTACAAATACCTTAAGTTGTATTACAAAA